>NC_057794.1:566892546-566930567 GCF_018294505.1 Triticum aestivum
CCGCGCCCGCACCTCCTGGCCGGAGCGTGCGCCGCCGCCTCCGCCCTACTCCGGCCGCCGCATTCGACCGACCGCCACCCCGCACCTCCCCTTGCCGGCCGAAGCTCGCCCGCCGCCGCCCGACTTCCTCCTCGCCGCCGTGAGCCCCGCGCCTCCCCGCTCCTTCTCCGGCCAGATCCGGCCGTGGGAGGGCCGGATCCGGTGAGCTACGCCCTCCGGCGACCTCCATCTCCACCACGGCGACATCTCCGGCGAGCCTCAGTTCGCGTGCACGAACCCTAGATCTGGCGAGGTCTATTTCTTCTAAGTCCCCAGTTTTTGCATATTTTTTAGGCATCTTCATCATGTCGTATCTCTGCATCGGTAGCTCCGATTTGTGTGTGTAGCATATCCAAATGTTCGTCTCGACGAGTACTTCATTTCATATCATTGCATCATTTTCATTTGAGCTCATCTTGATGCCCGAAATGCTGTTGGAAGAGGGCTATGTGATGTAATTGTCAGATCTGTTTCAGCAAATAGATATTCGTCATTTTTGCCATGATTAATGTGTGCATGATATGCTCCTGAGCTCTACATGTGTTTTGTTATATACCATGCCATGTTTACAGAGGTTCTTACCATGTATTTTTGTGATATGTGTGGTGACTAGCACAAGCTTGCAAAGTAGTGCAATCGGTAATGCTGATTTCAGGGACTTAGAATTTCACTAAGTCCTTGTCCTGATTTTTGTCGGTATGCCATATGTTCATGTTGTTTCCTAGTGATCCGTGCCTCTTTTGAGGATTATCAGTAAGGATGATTTGTTAACATTGTGGTTCTCTATCCAGCCATGTCTTTGTTTGCATTTATGGAGCACCCTAGCTTGAGCCAATCGAGCTCTACTTTTGCTATTTCGTGATTCCTGGCAGATTGTTGACTTGTTAGCGATTTTGCCGAGGATGTTGTTATTGATCCGTGCATGCTATGTTGTTGTTCTTGCCATGTCTAGCTTCTATGATATGTATTCTTGATGGGTGTATGCTTAGTTTGTCATGCCATGCTCTGTAGTGAGTGCATCGAGCTCGTGAACATGCCTACTTGCTAACCGATTTGCATGCTCCAGTTTTTCACTAATTCTGTAATCTGATTATGTTTTTGCCATATTCACATGCTTGCAATTGTATTTTCTGATCCCTTTTGGCTCAAGGTCACTAAGGGACTTTTGTTAAGTGCTTTGGGTAGCTTCATGTCATGCCTTGCTTTGCCATGTTAAGTTCCTGTAGCATATAGTTTGCATGCTCTAAAGTGTGCTTCCTGATGTTAAATTCCAGACTTGTGTTAATTTCACTAAGTCTGAAACCTGTTATCATTTGCATCTTTGCCATGCTTGTTTTAACCTGTTAATGGATGAACTAGCCGTAGCTCAGTGTTCATCTTTTGTCAAGCATCATGAGTGGATCCCCGCCATGTATTTTGTTGCCATGTTTAGTGCTGTAGCATATATATCTTGATGCATTTAGATGGCTACTTGTTGTTTATCGCATACCGGTGCCATATTTGTTTTGCTTGCCATTTCCAAACCGTGCCTCCGATTCCGGTGACCGTTATATCGATTTCAACCGAAATCACCTCACCTTTCCAGTGGCACTCTTGGATTGCCAAGTTGATGAAGAAAATATGCCCTAGAGGCAATAATAAAGTTATTATTTATTTCCTTATATCATGATAAATGTTTATTATTCATGCTAGAATTGTATTAACCGGAAACATAATACATGTGTGAATACATAGACAAACAGAGTGTCACTAGTATGCCTCTACTTGACTAGCTCGTTAATCGAAGATCGTTATGTTTCCTAACCATGAACAAAAGAGTTGTTATTTGATTAACGGGATCACATCATTAGAAGAATGATGTGATTGACATGACCCATTCCATTAGCTTAGCACACGATCGTTTAGTATGTTGCTATTGCTTTCTTCATGACTTATACATGCTCCTATGACTATGAGATTATGCAACTCCCGTTTGCCGGAGGAACACTTTGTGTGCTACCAAACGTCACAACGTAACTGGGTGATTATAAAGGAGCTCTACAGGTGTCTCCAAAGGTAAATGTTGGGTTGGCGTATTTCTAGATTAGGATTTGTCACTCTGATTGTCGGAGAGGTATCTCTGGGCCCTCTCGGTAATGCACATCACATAAGCCTTGCAAGCATTGCAACTAATGAGTTAGTTGCGAGATGATGTATTACGAAACGAGTAAAGAGACTTGCCGGTAACGAGATTGAACTAGGTATTGAGATACCGACGATCGAATCACGGGCAAGTAACATACCGATGACAAAGGGAACAACGTATGTTGTTATGCGGTCTGACCGATAAAGATCTTCGTAGAATATGTAGGAGCCAATATGGGCATCCAGGTCCCGCTATTGGTTATTGACCAGAGAGGTGTCTCGGTCATGTCTACATAGTTCTCGAACCCATAGGGTCCGCACGCTTAACGTTCGTTGATGATATAGTACTATGTGAGTTATGTATGTTGGTGACCGAATGTTGTTCAGAGTCCGGGATGAGATCACGGACATGACGAGGAACTCCGGAATGGTCCGGAGACAAAATTTGATATATGGGATAATAGTGTTTGGTCACCGGAAGGGTTCCGGAAATCACCAGAAGGGGTTCCGGATGTTTCCCAAAATGTTTGGGTACGAGAACACTTTATTTGGGCCAAAGGGGAAAGCCCACAAGGTTTTTGGAAAGCGCAAAAGGAAGTTTTGCGGAGTCCAGGGGCCAGACGCCAGGGTCCCTGGCGTCTGGGTCCAGACGCCGGGAACCCTGGCGTCTGGCCCTGGAGTCCGAGAAGGACTCTTGCCTTTCGGGTGAAACTGACTTTGTGGAGGCTTTTACTCCAAGTTTCGACCCCAGGGCTCAACATATAAATAGAGGGGCAGGGCTAGCACCAAAGACAGATCAAGAAACACCAAGCCGTGTGCCGGCAACCCCGTTCCCTCTAGTTTATCCTCTGTCATAGTTTTCGTAGTGCTTAGGCGAAGCTCTGTGGAGATTGTTCTTCACCAACACCGTCACCACGCCGTCGTGCTGCCGGAACTCATCTACTACTTCGCCCCTCTTGCTGGATCGAGAAGGCGAGGACGTTACCGAGCCAAACATGTGCAGAACTTGGAGGTGCCGTGCTTTCGGTACTTGGATCGGTCGGACGTGAAGACGTACGACTACATCAACCGCGTTGATATAATGCTTCCGCGAACGGTCTACGAGGGTACGTAGACAACACTCTCCCCTCTTGTTGCTATGCATCACCATGATCTTGCGTGTGCATAGGAATTTTTTTGAAATTACTACGTTCCCCAACAGTGGCATCCGAGCCTAGGTTTTATATGTTGATGTTATATGCACGAGTAGAACACAAGTGAGTTGTGGGCGATATAAGTCATACTGCTTACCAGCATGTCATACTTTGGTTCGGCGGTATTGTTGGACGAAGCGGCCCGGACCGACATTACGCTTACGCTTACGCGAGACCGGTTCTCCCGACGTGCTTTGCACATAGGTGGCTTTGTTGGGGAACGTAGTAATTTCAAAAAATTTCCTACGCACACGCAAGATCATGGCGATGCATAGCAACGAGAGGGAGAGTCTGATCTATGTACCCTTGTAGATCACAACGGAAGCGTTGACACAACATAGAGGAAGTAGTCGTACGTCTTCTTCCCGATCCGACCGATCGAAGCACCGTCACTCCGGCACCTCCGAGTTCTTAGCACACGTACAGCTCGATGACGATCCCCGGGCTCCGATCCAGCAAAGCTTCGGGGAGGAGTTCCGTCAGCACGACGGCGTGATGATGATCTTGATGTTCAACCGACGCAGGGCTTCTCCTAAGCACTACAACGATATGATCGAGGTGGAATATGGTGGCAGGGGGCACCGCACACGGCTAAGGAACGATCTCAATGATCAACTTGTGTGTCTAGAGGTGCCCCCTGCCTCCGTATATAAAGGAGCCAAGGGGGAGGGCGCGGCCGGCCAGGAGGAGGGCGCAGGAGGAGTCCTACTCCTACCGGGAGTAGGACTCCCCCCCGATCCTAGTTAGACTAGGATTCCCCAAGGGGGAAAGAGAGAGAGGGGGGCCGGCCACCTCTCCTAGTCCTAATAGGACTAGGGGAGGGGGGAGGCGCGCGGCCACCTTGGGCTGCCCCTTTCTCCTTTCCACTAAAGCCCATTAAGGCCCATATGGCTCCCGGGGGGTTCCGGTAACCTCCCGGTACTCCGGTAAAATCCCGATTTCACCCAGAACACTTCCGATATCCAAATATAGGTTTCCAATATATCAATATTTATGTCTCGACCATTTCAAGACTCCTCGTCATGTCCGTGATCACATCCGGGACTCCGAACTAACTTCGGTACATCAAAATGCATAAACTCATAATAACTGTCATCGTAACGTTAAGCATGCGGACCCTACGGTTCGAGAACAATGTAGACATGACTGAGACACATCTCCGGTCAATAACCAATAGCGGGACCTGGATGCCCATATTGGCTCCTACATGTTCTACGAAGATCTTTATCGGTCAGACCGCATAACAACATACGTTGTTCCCTTTATCATCGGTATGTTACTTGCCCGAGATTCGATCGTCAGTATCCAATACCTAGTTCAATCTCGTTACCGGCAAGTCTCTTTACTCGTTCCATAATACATCATCTCGCAACTAACTCATTAGTCACAATGCTTGCAAGGCTTATGTGATGTGCATTACCGAGAGGGCCCAGAGATACCTCTCCGACAATCGGAGTGACAAATCCTAATCTCGAAATACGCCAACCCAACATCTACTTTTGGAGACACCTATAGAGCTCCTTTATAATCACCCAGTTACGTTGTGATGTTTGGTAGCACACAAAGTGTTCCTCCGGTAAACGGGAGTTGCATAATCTCATAGTCATAGGAACATGTATAAGTCATGAAGAAAGCAATAGCAACATACTAAACGATCGGGTGCTAAGCTAATGAAATGGGTCATGTCAATCAGATCATTCAACTAATGATGTGACCTCGTTAATCAAATAACAACACATTGTTCATGGTTAGGAAACATAACCATCTTTGATTAACGAGCTAGTCTAGTAGAGGCATACTAGTGACACTAAGTTTGTCTATGTATTCACACATGTATTATGTTTCCGGTTAGTACAATTCTAGCATGAATAATAAACATTGATCATGATATAAGGAAATAAATAATAACTTTATTATTGCCTCTAGGGCATATTTCCTTCAGTCTCCCACTTGCACTAGAGTCAATAATCTAGATTATACAGTAATGATTCTAACACCCATGGAGCCTTGGTGCTGATCATGTTTTGCTCGTGGAAGAGGCTTAGTCAACGGGTCTGCAACATTCAGATCCGTATGTATCTTGCAAATCTCTATGTCTCCCACCTGGACTAGATCCCGGATGGAATTGAAGCGTCTCTTGATGTGCTTGGTCCTCTTGTGAAATCTGGATTCCTTTGCCAAGGCAATTGCACCAGTATTGTCACAAAAGATTTTCATTGGACCCGATGCACTAGGTATGACACCTAGATCGGATATGAACTCCTTCATCCAGACTCCTTCGTTCGCTGCTTCCGAAGCAGCTATGTACTCCGCTTCACATGTAGATCCTGCTACGACACTTTGTTTAGAACTGCACCAACTGACAGCTCCACCGTTTAATGTAAACACGTATCCGGTTTGCGATTTAGAATCGTCCGGATCAGTGTCAAAGCTTGCATCAACGTAACCTCTTACGGTGAGCTCTTTGTCACCTCCATATACGAGAAACATATCCTTAGTCCTTTTCAGGTATTTCAGGATGTTCTTGACCGCTATCCAGTGATCCATTCCTGGATTACTTTGGTACCTCCCTGCTAAACTTATAGCAAGGCACACATCAGGTCTGGTACACAGCATTGCATACATGATAGAGCCTATGGCTGAAGCATAGGGAACATCTTTCATTTTCTCTCTATCTTTTGCAGTGGTCGGGCATTGAGTTTGACTCAACTTCACACCTTGTAACACATGCAAGAACCCTTTCTTTGCTTGATCCATTTTGAACCTTTTCAAAATTTTGTCAAGGTATGTGCTTTGTGAAAGTCCAATTAAGCGTCTCGATCTATCTCTATAGATCTTAATGCCCAATATGTAAGCAGCTTCACCGAGGTCTTTCATCGAAAAACTCTTATTCAAGTATCCCTTTATGCTATCCAGAAATTCTATATCATTTCCAATCAGCAATATGTCATCCACATATAATATCAGAAATGCTACAGAGCTCCCACTCACTTTCCTGTAAATACAGGCTTCTCCAAAAGTCTGTATAAAACCAAATGCTTTGATCACACTATCAAAGCGTTTATTCCAACTCCGAGAGGCTTGCACCAGTCCATAAATGGATCGCTGGAGCTTGCACACTTTGTTAGCTCCTTTTGGATCGACAAAACCTTTCGGTTGCATCATATACAACTCTTCTTCCAAAAATCCATTCAGGAATGCAGTTTTGACATCCATCTGCCAAATTTCATAATTATAAAATGCAGCAATTTCTAACATGATTCGGACAGACTTAAGCATCGCTACGGGTGAGAAGGTCTCATCATAGTCAACCCCTTGAACTTGTTGAAAACCTTTTGCGACAAGTCGAGCTTTATAGACAGTAACATTACCGTCAGCGTCAGTCTTTTTCTTGAAGATCCATTTATTCTCAATTGCTTGCCGATCATCGGGCAAGTCAACCAAAGTCCATACTTTGTTCTCATACATGGATCCCATCTCAGATTTCATGGCTTCAAGCTACTTTGCGGAATCTGGGCTCACCATCGCTTCTTCATAGTTCGTAGGTTCATCATGATCTAGTAGCATGACTTCCAGAACTGGATTACCGTACCACTCTGGTGCGGATCTTACTCTGGTTGATCTACGAGGTTCAGTAGTATCTTGTTCTGAAGTTTCATGATCATTATCATTAACTTCCTCACTTATTGGTGTAGGTGTCGCAGAAACAGTTTTCTGTGATGTACTACTTTCCAACAAGGGAGCAGGTACAGTTACCTCGTCAAGTTCTACTTTCCTCCCACTCACTTCTTTCGAGAGAAACTCCTTCTCAAGAAAGTTTCCGAATTTAGCAACAAAAGTCTTGCCTTCGGATCTGTGATAGAAGGTGTATCCAATAGTTTCCTTTGGATATCCTATGAAGACACATTTCTCTGATTTGGGTTCGAGCTTATCAGGTTGAAGCTTTTTCACATAAGCATCGCAGCCCCAAACTTTCAGAAACGACAACTTTGGTTTCTTGCCAAACCATAGTTCATAAGGCGTCGTCTCAACGGATTTTGATGGTGCCCTGTTTAACGTGAATGCGACCGTCTCTAGAGCGTATCCCCAAAACGATAGCGGTAAATCAGTAAGAGACATCATAGATCGCACCATATCTAGTAAAGTACGGTTACGACGTTCGGACACACCATTACGCTGTGGTGTTCCGGGTGGCGTGAGTTGCGAAACTATTCCACAGTTTTTCAAATGTACACCAAACTCGTAACTCAAATATTCTCCTCCACGATCAGATTGTAGAAACTTTATTTTCTTGTTACGATGATTTTCAACTTCACTATGAAATTCTTTGAACTTTTCAAACGTTTCAGACTTATGTTTCATTAAGTAGATATACCCATATCTGCTTAAGTCATCTGTGAAGGTGAGAAAATAACGATATCCGCCACGAGCCTCAATATTCATCGGACCACATACATCGGTATGTATGATTTCCAACAAATCTGTTGCTCTCTCCATAGTGCCGGAGAATGGTGTTTTAGTCATCTTACCCATAAGGCATGGTTCGCAAGTACCAAGTGATTCATAATCAAGTGGTTCCAAAAGTCCATCGGTATGGAGTTTCTTCATGCGCTTTACACCGATATGACCTAAACGGCAGTGCCACAAATAAGTTGCACTATCATTATCAACTCTGCATCTTTTGGCTTCTACATTATGAATATGTGTATCACTACTATCGAGATTCATCAAAAATAGACCGCTCTTCAAAGGTGCATGACCATAAAAGATATTACTCATATAAATAGAACAACCATTATTCTCTGATTTAAATGAATAACCGTCTCGCATCAAACAAGATCCAGATATAATGTTCATGCTTAACGCTGGCACCAAATAACAATTATTTAGGTCTAATATTAATCCCGAAGGTAGATGTAGAGGTAGCGTGCCGACCGCGATCACATCGACTTTGGAACCGTTTCCCACGCGCATCGTCACCTCGTCCTTAGCCAATCTTCGCTTAATCCGTAGTCCCTATTTCGAGTTGCAAATATTAGCAACAGAACTAGTATCAAATACCCAGGTGCTACTGCGAGCATTAGTAGTACACATCAATAACATGTATATCACATATACCTTTGTTCACCTTGCCATCCTTCTTATCCGCCAAATACTTTGGGCAGTTCCGCTTCCAGTGACCAGTCTGCTTGCAGTAGAAGCACTCAGTTTCAGGCTTAGGTCCAGACTTGGGTTTCTTCTCTTGAGCAGCAACTTGCTTGCCGTTCTTCTTGTAGTTCCCCTTCTTCTTCCCTTTGCCCTTTTTCTTGAAACTAGTGGTTTTGTTAACCATCAACACTTGATGCTCCTTTTTGATTTCTACCTCCGCAGCTTTCAGCATTGCGAAGAGCTCGGGAATAATCTTGTTCATCCCTTGCATATTATAGTTCATCACGAAGCTCTTGTAGCTTGGTGGTAGTGATTGGAGAATTCTGTCAATGACGCAATCATCTGGAAGATTAACTCCCAATTGAATCAAGTGATTATTATACCCAGACATTTTGAGTATATGCTCACTGACAGAACTGTTCTCTTCCATCTTGCAGCTATAGAACTTATTGGAGACTTCATATCTCTCAATCCGGGCATTTGCTTGAAATATTAACTTCAACTCCTGAAACATCTCATATGCTCCATGACGTTCAAAACGTCGTTGAAGTCCCGATTCTAAGCCGTAAAGCATGGCACACTGAACTATCGAGTAGTCATCAGCTTTGCTCTGCCAGACGTTCATAACATCTGGTGTTGCTCCAGCAGCAGGCCTGGCACCCAGCGGTGCTTCCAGGACGTAATTCTTTTGTGCAGCAATGAGGATAATCCTCAAGTTACGGACCCAGTCCGTGTAATTGCTACCATCATCTTTCAGCTTTGCTTTCTCAAGGAACGCATTAAAATTCAACGGAACAACAGCACGAGCCATCTATCTACAATCAACATAAACAAGCAAGATACTATCAGGTACTAAGTTCATGATAAATTTAAGTTCAATTAATCATATTACTTAAGAACTCCCACTTAGATAGACATCCCTCTAATCCTCTAAGTGATCACGTGATCCAAATCAACTAAACCATGTCCGATCATCACGTGAGATGGAGTAGTTTCATCGGTGAACATCATTATGTTGATCGTATCTACTATATGATTCATGCTCGACCTTTCGGTCTCCGTGTTCCGAGGCCAGTTGGCTCCTGCCAGTTGCCGATAACTCGGTTACAAAACATGATCATCTCATATAATAAAATTTAGCATCATGTCTTGACCATATCACATCACAACATGCCCTGCAAAAACAAGTTAGACGTCCTCTACTTTGTTGTTGCAAGTTTTACGTGGCTGCTACGGGCTTAAGCAAGAACCAATCTCACCTACGCATCAAAACCACAACGATAGTTTGTCAAATAGACTCCGTTTTAACCTTCGCAAGGACCGGGCGTAGCCACGCTCGGTTCAACTAAAGTTGGAGAGACAATCGCCGCAAGCCACCTGTGTGCAAAGCACGTCGGGGGAACCGGTCTCGCGTAAGCGTACGCGTAAGGTTGGTCCGGGTCGTCTCGTCCAACAATACTGCCGAACCAAAGTATGACATGCTGGTAGGCAGTATGACTTGTATCATCCACAACTCACGTGTGTTCTACTCGTGCAAATAACATCAAACCATAAAACCTAGGCTCGGATGCCACTGTTGGGGAACGTAGTAATTTCAAAAAATTTCCTACGCACACGCAAGATCATGGTGATGCATAGCAATGAGAGGGAGAGTCTGATGTACGTACCCTTGTAGATCACAACGGAAGCGTTGACACAACGTAGAGGAAGTAGTCGTACGTCTTCTTCCCGATCCGACCGATCCAAGCACCGTTACTCCGGCACCTCCGAGTTCTTAGCACATGTACAACTCGATGACGATCCCCGGGCTCCGATCCAGCAAAGCTTCGGGGAGGAGTTCCGTCAGCACGACGGCGTGATGATGATCTTGATGTTCTACCGACGCAGGGCTTCGCCTAAGCACTACAATGATATGATCGAGGTGGAATATGGTGGCAGGGGGCACCGCACACGGCTAAGGAACGATCTCAATGATCAACTTGTGTGTCTAGAGGTGCCCCCTGCCTCCGTATATAAAGGAGCCAAGGTGGAGGGTGCGGCCGGCCAGGAGGAGGGCGCAGGAGGAGTCCTACTCCTACCGGGAGTAGGACTCCCCCCAATCCTAGTTGGACTAGGATTCCCTAAGGGGGAAAGAGAGAGGGGGGCCGGCCACCTCTCCTAGTCCTAATAGGACTAGGGGAGGGGGGAGGCGCGCGGCCACCTTGGGCTGCCCCTTTCTCCTTTCCACTAAAGCCCATTAAGGCCCATATGGCTCCCGGGGGGTTCCGGTAACCTCCCGGTACTCCGATAAAATCCCGATTTCACCCGAAACACTTCCGATATCCAAATATAGGTTTCCAATATATCAATCTTTATGTCTCGACCATTTCGAGACTCCTCGTCATGTCCGTGATCACATCCGGGACTCCGAACTAACTTCGGTACATCAAAATGCATAAACTCATAATAACTGTCATCGTAACGTTAAGCGTGCGGACCCTACAGTTCGAGAACAATGTAGACATGACTGAGACACATCTCCGGTCAATAACCAATAGCGGGACCTGGATGCCCATATTGGCTCCTACATGTTCTACGAAGATCTTTATCGGTCAGACCGCATAACAACATACGTTGTTCCCTTTGTCATCGGTATGTTACTTGCCCGAGATTCGATCGTCGGTATCCAATACCTAGTTCAATCTCGTTACCGGCAAGTCTCTTTACTCGTTCCATAATACATCATCTCGCAACTAACTCATTAGTCACAATGCTTGCAAGGCTTATGTGATGTGCATTACCGAGAGGGCCCAGAGATACCTCTCCGACAATCGAAGTGACAAATCCTACTCTCGAAATACACCAACCCAACATCTACCTTTGGAGACACCTGTAGAGCTCCTTTATAATCACCCAGTTACGTTGTGACGTTTGGTAGCACACAAAGTGTTCCTCCGGTAAACGGGAGTTGCATAATCTCATAGTCACAGGAACATGTATAAGTCATGAAGAAAGCAATAGCAACATATTAAACGATCGGGTGCTAAGCTAACGAAATGGGTCATGTTAATCAGATCATTCAACTAATGATGTGACCTCATTAATCAACAACACATTGTTCATGGTTAGGAAACATAACCATCTTTGATTAACGAGCTAGTCTAGTAGAGGCATACTAGTGACACTAAGTTTGTCTATGTATTCACACATGTATTATGTTTCCGGTTAATACAATTCTAGCATGAATAATAAACATTTATCATGATATAAGGAAATAAATAATAACTTTATTATTGCCTCTAGGGCATATTTCCTTCAGGCTTGCGGGTGACAGTTTCTCCAACTTTAGTTGAACCGAGTGTGGCTACGCCCGGTCCTTGCGAAGGTTAAAACAACACCAACTTGACAAACTATCATTGTGGTTTTGATGCGTAGGTAAGATTGGTTCTTGCTTAAGCCCATAGCAGCCACGTAAAACTTGCAACAACAAAGTAGAGGACGTCTAGCTTGTTTTTGCAGGGCATGTTGTGATGTGATATGGTCAAGACGTGATGCTAAATTTTATTGTATGAGATGATCATGTTTTGTAACCGAGTTATCGGCAACTGGCAGGAGCCATATGGTTGTCGCTTTATTGTATACAATGCAATCGCGCTGTAATGCTTTACTTTATCACTAAGCGGTAGCGATAGTCGTGGAAGCATAAGATTGGCGAGACGACAACGATGCTACGATGGAGATCAAGGTGTCGCGCCGGTGACGATGGTGATCACAACGGTGCTTCGAAGATGGAGATCGCAAGCACAAGATGATGATGGCCATATCATATCACTTATATTGATTGCATGTGATGTTTATCTTTTATGCATCTTATCTTGCTTTGATTGACGGTAGCATTATAAGATGATCTCTCACTAATTATCAAGAAGTGTTCTCCCTGAGTATGCACCATCGTGAAAGTTCTTCGTGCTGAGACACCACGTGATGATCGGGTGTGATAGGCTCTACGTTCAAATACAACGGGTGGAAAACAGTTGCACACGCGGAATACTCAGGTTATACTTGACGAGCCAAGCATATACAGATATGGCCTCGGAACACGGAGACCGAAAGGTCGAGCGTGAATCATATAGTAGATATGATCAACATAGTGATGTTCACCAATGAAACTACTCCATCTCACGTGATGATCGGACATGGTTTAGTTGATTTGGATCGCGTAATCACTTAGAGGATTAGAGGGATGTCTATCAAAGTGGGAGTTCTTTAGTAATATGATTAATTGAACTTAAATTTATTATGAACTTAGTCCTGGTAGTATTTTGCAAATTATGTTGTAGATCAATAGCTCGCGTTGTTGCTTTCATATGTTTATTTTGATATGTTCCTAGAGAAAATTGTGTTGAAAGATGTTAGTAGCAATGATGCGGATTGGATCCGTGATCTAAGGTTTATCCTCATTGCTGCACAGAAGAATTATGTCCTTGATGCAACGCTAGGTGACAGACCTATTGCAGGAGCAGATGCAGACGTTATGAACGTTTGGCTAGCTCAATATGATGACTACTTGATAGTTTAGTGCACCATGCTTAAACGGCTTAGAATCGGGACTTCAAAGATGTTTTGAACGTCATGGACCATATGAGATGTTCCAGGAGTTGAAGTTAATATTTCACGCAAATACCTGAGTTGAGAGATATGAAGTCTCCAACAAGTTCTATAGCTAAAAGATGGAGGAGAATCGCTCAACTAGTGAGCATGTGCTTAGATTGTCTGGGTACTACAATCGCTTGAATCAAGTGGGAGTTAATCTTCCAGATAAAATAGTGATTGACAGAATTCTCTAGTCACCATCACCAAGTTAGTAGAACTTCGTGATGAACTATAATATGCAAGGGATAACAGGAACGATTCCCAAGCTCTTCGTGATGACGAAGGTAGAAATCAAGAAAAACATCAAGTGTTGATGGTTAACAAGACCACTGGTTTCAAGAAAAGGGCAAATGGAAGAAGGGGAACTTCAAGAAGAATGGCAAGCAAGTTGCTGCTCAAGTGAAGAAGCCCAAGTCTGGTCCTAAGCCTGAGACTAAGTGCTTCTACTGCAAAGGGACTGGTCACTAGAAGCGGAACTACCCCAAGTGATTGGCGGATAAGAAGGATGGCAAAGTGAACATAAGTATATTTGATATACATCTTATTGATATGTAATTTACTAGTGTTTATAGCAACCCCTCAGTATTTGATACTAGTTCAGTTGCTAAGATTAGTAACTCGAAACGGGAGTTGCAGAATAAACAGAGACTAGTTAAGGGTGAAGTGACGATGTGTGTTGGAAGTGGTTCCAAGATTGATATGATCATCATCGCACACTCCCTATAATTTTGGGATTAGTGTTGAACCTAAATAAGTGTTATTTGGAGTTTGCGTTGAGCATGAATATGATTTGATCATGTTTATTGTAAATACGGTTATTCATTTAAGTAAGAGAATAAATTGTTGTTCTGTTTACATGAATAAAACCTTATATGGTTACACACCCAATGAAAATAGTTCGTTGGATCTTGATCGTAGTGATACACATAATCATAATATTGAAACCAAAAGATGCAAAGTTAATAATGATAATGCAACTTATTTGTGGCACTGCCGTTTAGGTCATATTGGTGTAAAGCGCATGAAGAAACTCCATGCTGATGGGCTTTTGGAATCACTTGATTATGAATCAGTTGATGCTTGCGAACCATGCCTCATGGGCAAGATGACTAAGACTCCGTTCTTCGGAACAATGGAGCGAGCAACAGATTTGTTGGAAATCATACATACTGATGTATGTGGTCCGGTGAATATTGAGGCTCGCGACAGGTATCATTATTTTCTGATCTTCACAGATGAATTGAGCAGATATGAGTATATCTACTTGATGAAACATAAGTGTGAAACATTAGAAAAGTTCAAAGAATTTCAGAGTGAAGTGAAAAATCATCGTAACAAGAAAATAAAGTTTCTACGATCTGATCGTAGAGAAGAGTATTTGAGTTACGAGTTTGGCCTTCAGTTAAAAACAATATGAAATAGTTTCACTACTCATGCCACCTGGAACACCACAATGTAATGGTGTGTCCGAACGTCATAACCGTACTTTATTAGATATGGTGCGATCTATGATGTCTCTTACCTATCTACCACTATCATTTTCGGTTTATGCATTAGAGACAGTTGCATTCACGTTAAATAGGGCACCATCTAAATCCGTTGAGATGACACCGTATGAACTATGGTTTGGCAAGAAACCTAAGCTGTCGTTTCTTAAAGTTTGAGGTTGCAATGCTTATGTGAAAAAGTTTCAACCTGATAAGCTCAAACCCAAATCAGAGAAGTGCGTCTTCATAGGATACCCAAAAGAAAATGTTGGGTACACCTTCTATCACAGATCCGAAGGCAAGATATTCATTGCTTTGAATGGATCCTTTCTAGAGAAGGAGTTTCTCTCGAAAGAAGTGAGTGGGAGGAAAGTAGAACTTGATGAGGTAACTGTACCTGCTCCCTTATTGGAAAGTTGAAAGGATCGATATGGTTGACTAGAGGGGGGGGGGGTGAATAGGCAACTAACAATTTTTAGCTTTTCTTTAGCAATTTAAACTTTGCATCAAAATAAGTTGTCTAGATATGCAACTAGATGAGCAACCTATATGATGCAACACTAATAGGAACACAAGCAAGCAAGATATACGAAACAAATAAGCTACACAAGTAAAGGCACGAGATAACCAAAAGTGGAGATGGTGGAGACAAGGATGTGTTGCCGAAGTTCCTTCCCTTTGAGAGGAAGTACATCTCCGTTGGAGCGGTGTGGAGGCACAATGCTCCCCAAGAAGCCACTAGGTCCACCGTAATCTCCTTACGCCCTCACACAATGCGAGATGCCGTGATTCCACTATTGGTGCCCTTGGAGGCGGCAACCGAACCTTTACAAACGAGGTTGGGGCAATCTCCACAACTCAATTGGAGGCTCCCAACGAGACCATGAAGCTTCACCACAATGGACTATGGCTTCGCGGTGACCTGAACCGTCTAGGATGCTCAAACACCCAAGAGTAACAAGATACGCAAGGGATTAGTAGGGGGGAATCAAATATCTCTTGGTGGAAGTGTAGATCGGGGCCTTCTCAACCACTCCCGAGCAAATCAACAAGTTTGGTTGGCTAGGGAGTGAGATCGAGCGAAAAGGGAGCTTGGAGCAATAATGGAGCTTTTAATGGCGGAAGAGGTAACTCAACGGGGAAGAAGGAGACCCTTTATATAGTGTGTGGAAAAGATCCAACCGTTACCCACCTACCAGCCCGCGGCCAACGGTACTACCGCGCATGGCCAGCGGTACTACCGCAAGGCCGCGCGGTAGTACTGCTTGCAACCAAGCGGTACTACCGCACGGTAATGCGGTACTACCGTACCACCCTACGGTACTGCCGTGACCCCCAGCCAGGGAAACAGACGCAAGCTGGGGCGGTACTTCCGCACGCGCGGTACTACCACGCCCTCAGCGCGATACTACCGTGAGGCAAAAAGTCCCGATAGGGGAAATGGGAACTTCCGTACATACTTCCGCAAAAGAACGAAAGTAGCAAAAACTCGACACAGTAGTACTGCCGAGGGGCGATACTACTGCCTGGCCGCCTAGTGCGGTACTACCGCACGACGAAAGCGGTACTACCGCGGCAGGTGCGGATGTAATTTTTTACATCCGCTCCTACTACCGCAACCGAGCGCCACTAGACTGGTGGGCAGCGGTAGTACGGCTCCAGGGGAGCGGTACTACCGCGCGTCTGCGCGGTACTACCGTGGATGCCCACGGTACTACCGTTGCTCCTGGAGCGGTACTACCGCAACCACACAAGCAGCCAGTCAACTGAGGCAGGAAAACGGAGGAAGCTCCAAGGAAGAAGGAGGGGATAAAAGGAGACGTGTACATGATGATTCCACCCAAACCTTTCCAACGTGGACCCCCTCTTAATAGTACGGCTTTCCTACGACTCAAATCCACCAAAAGGAAACGTAGAAAAGACGCCATTTTCGTCAGTCTTCGAGGGGCATCCAAACGTCTTGTGCCTAGCAGAGAAGAGTCTGGAAAGCTCATGGCACACGATTAGTCTGCAAATGCGTTATCATCAATCACCAAAACACTTAGGGATAAATATGACCTTACAATCTCCCCCTTTTTGGTGGATTGATGAAAAAACGGGATTTGCACAAGGAAAATAATATTAAGTAAATGCAAACCCCTCCTCTCTATAATATAGACGGGCTCCCCCTAGATGTGTGCCACCTAGATGAGTGCTTTGGACTGCACGGCACACGAATACTAGGATCAAAGCTCCCCTATATTATAGAGACAAAGCATATCTATCACTAGACAAGATATACCAGACATAAGTTAACTAATATAGATAGAGTGCATATGTCTTACACCATATGGAGGATAGGACTCGAAGACACAAACCAAACAAAGGCAAACGAGGCAAACAAGGTCCAAACAAACACACCAAGCACACCAAGCACGACACACGCAAATCCCTACACTCTCTCCCCCTTTGGCATCGAGACGCCAAAAAGGCAGAGAGGACACCTACAACACAAGTGGTGGCTCAAGCAGAGAAGTCGCCCCACTGCTCCTCGTGCTCCTCGTCAGACTCGGCGGCGGGGATAGTCTTCTCCATGTCATCCTCTGAACTGGTCCACTTGTAGCCCTGCTTTGACATCCAGGCAGCCTCAGGTGTGATGACGTCCTTAGACCCGCCAGACACATCCTCTCCATAGAGCCTCATCACCTTCTTGTCACGGCGGCGACTCTCCTTGTCAGCCACGTGAGCCCTGTACTGTCCCTTCGCCTGCATGCAGAAGAGAGTCTTCATCTTGTCCTTCAGCTTCTTGGCCCACGATGGCTCAGAGGAAGAAGTGGTGGACCTGGCAGCACGGTCCTCAGCAGCACAGTCCTCAGCACGGTCATCAGCAGCCTCCCCCTGACTAGCAGCCCTCCTAGCAGAAGATGCCTCCGCACGAGTAGTGGTATTGGCCCAGTTGGGCTTGACGCGGAGGCAGATGGACTCATGGCAGATCCAGTCTGGAGCAAGGAACTCATCACCTGGATACGTCTTCTCCCAAGTGGTAGAGAGCAGTAGAAACAGGTGCGTTCCATAGATAGGAACCTTGCGAGTGAACACCACAAACCGAAGCTCACACCACATGATGTGAGAGACATCAAGTGGATGAGTCTGAGAAGTACGTGCCTCTGCACACAAGAGCAGCATGTCCGCTAGATATGCATGAACCTTGTCCTTGTCGCCAATGCATGGGAACAGAGTGTCGCGGAAGATGCGATGCATGATATCCAGAAAAGAGTTCAACACCCAAGTATACTTTCCATTGGGGAGTACCTTCTCAACAAGGAAGGACTGAAGCAGGTTCTTGTTGGCAGACTCTGAGTTGGCATGGGGGCGGACGCCAACGGGGGTGTGAAACCCATCATCCGGAATGTGCAGCTGATCCATGAACTCCTTCCAAGTAGCAGACAGCTGACGGCCATTGGTCATCCAAGTCATCCTCAGGTCCTCCCCGGGATGAAAGTACACTGAGGCAAAGAACTGACAGATAAGCTCAGGGTCATAGTCAAGGTGAAAGGAGATCACCGGCTCAATAGCAAACTGCTCCACCAAGTCCAGAGCCTCTCCAAAATAGTCACGAAACTTTTCCTTTCGCATGTGATGCATATCTATCCACTTGACATCCACGAAGGTGTTCTGCTTGTTCTTGATCACATCCAGATAGATGAAAACCTGTTGCTTGGTCCAGAACATCTTGGTGCCTCTGAGGGTAGCCCGAGGATTCACATAGGGATTGATCTTCCGACGCTCGACATACTCAGTGGTTGAAATCTTGTCCATGGCCTTAGCCGGTTCCCTGAGCTTGTTGGCAGTGGTCTTGACATTGCGCTTGGGGGCATTGGAGCCCTCTGGGGCTTCATCTTGGGGGTTGCGCAGACGCTTGGAGCCAGTGTCATGACTGGGATTGGAACGGCGAGAGCCACCACCTGAGACACAGAACGCAAAAACACCCACAAAAGCCAAGAGAGATTAATGCAAAGACCACAACAAAGAAAGTGAAACAAGTAGAAAGCACACATGATACATGCCTACAGATAGATTTGATCCCTACGGTAGTACTGCCAAGAGCTGCGGAGCTAAGAGAGTAGTACGGCTCTTAGACGCGGTAGTACCGTGCAAGGTCATGGTAGTACCGCGTGTAGTAGCGGTAGTACGACCTTAGCACCGCGGCCGGCGCGGTAGTACCACGCCTGCGGAACGGTAGTACCGCACGACACGGTAGTACCGCGCCTGACGGGCGGTAGTACCGCGAAAGCGGTAGTACCGTGCATCGGGCACGGTAGTACCGCACCGCGTCAGATCTGAACTGGTTCAAATCTGAGAAAGCCCGTGAAATCATGGCGGTACTACGGTTGGACAAAGCTAACACAAGACAGCAAATCAAGTATGTTTCCTACGCATCACGACTCTCCTACATCCTACTCTTGCATAGATTTGGCCTAAAATCTTAAGAACAACAAGTTTCTCCCCAAAAGCCTAGAAGCAAGAGAACAGCCAAGAGAAAGAGGGATTTGGGGAAAAACCTTGGTCCATGGCAAGAGGAAGTGGTGGGGAACGATCCCACCGGTCGGAATCCGAGGAGAGTGGCCGGAGATGGAGATCCGGCGAGGGCCTTCGGCGCCGTTCTTGAGAGGGAGAGACGTGGAGAGAGAAGGACAATGAATGGGTATGGGGAGTTGGAACTCCCCTGCCCGAGTCATAACCCCCCCACGCGCCCTTGACGGCGCGGTAGTACCGTGCTGTGGCGCAGTAGTACCATGCCTCCCAAGCGGTAGTACCGCACCCAGACGCGGTAGTACCGTGGGCTCAAGAGGATGCACATTTCAAGCGCGAAAAACAGGAACTTTGCACAAACTACTCCGAGCCAAACCAACACCACAAGACCACGCAACACACAAAACCAGAAAGGCACACGACAAACGAACCAAAAAACGAGACACCACCTCTCCAAAAGAGAGGGCGGTGGCCGTATCCACCTATGTTTGAGTCAATTGGTATGGCACCGCGAAGAATTATCCTTGGGCCCATGACCAAAAATCGTCTTTGAAGCACAAGCACCATGAAACATGGCTAATGTGAAAGACTTGATTGATTTATGCATAATGGGGGGAGGGAGAGTTCATTGAGAGAACATCACTCCCCCTATGTCCATGCCTACATCTAAATAGGACAACACATTGAGTATGGTGGGGTGTGCAAGGGTTCAAGCAACATTGCTCGAATTGATGATATTTAGCTCATGCCTTAACTCGCGAAATCTTGCTTCATCCAAGGGCTTCGTGAAGATATCTGCAAGGTTATCATGAGTGTTGACGTAGTTGAGCTCGATCTCTCCTCGCCTAATGTGATCCTGGATGAAGTGATAGCGGATCTCAATATGCTTCGTCTTGAAGTGTTGCACCGGGTTGAGAGAAATCTTGATGGCACTTTCATTGTCACACCAAAGAGGCACTTTGTCAGAAGTGACACCATAATCCTTTAAAGTTTGCCTCATCCATAAGAGTTGTGCACAACAACTACCGGCCGCAACATACTCCGCTTCGGTGGATGAGAGAGACACACAACTTTGCTTTTTGGAAGACCAACTTACCAGAGAGTAACCAAGGAATTGGCACCCTCCGGAACTGGACTTCCTATCCACTTTGTCTCCCGCCCAATCGGAATCCGAGTAACCTACAAGCTTGAAGTTTGATCCTCTTGGGTACCATAAGCCAAAGTTTGGGGTATGAGCCAAATATCGAAAGATTCATTTGACCGCCACATAGTGAATTTCCTTAGGTGCGGCTTGAAACCATGCACAAATTCCCACACTCAACATGATGTCCGGTCTAGATGCACAAAGGTAAAGCAAGGATCCAATCATGGAACGATATACCTTTTGATCCACCACTTTACCATTGGGATCGAAGTCAAGTTGGCACTTGGTGGGCATTGGAGTGGAAGCCGGCTTGACGTCACTTAGCTTGAATCTCTTGAGCATGTCTTGAGTGTATTTGGATTGATTGATTAAGGTTCCTTCTCTTCTTTGCTTCACTTCGAACCCTAGAAAGAACTTCAACTCCCCCATGGAAGACATCTCGAACTTTGATGTCATGAGAGCGGCAAATTCCTCATTGAAAGCTTTGTTAGGAGAACCAAAGATAATATCATCAACATATAATTGGCACACAAACAACTCCCCTTTGACCTTCTTAGTAAAAAGAGTGGGGTCGATGATCCCAACTTCAAACCCACGGTCTTGTAACAACTCGGTAAAGTGGTCATACCACGCACGTGGGGCTTGTTTAAGGCCATAGAGTGCCTTATCGAGTTGATACACATGATCGGGAAAGTAGGGATCCTCGAACCCGGGGGGTTGCTTGACGTACACCAATTCATTAATGGGACCATTAAGAAACGCACTCTTCACATCCATTTGATGTAACTTAAAGTTATGATGAGAAGCATATGCAATCAACATGCGAATGGATTCAAGACGAGCAACGGGAGCAAAGGTTTCACCGTAGTCGATACCCTCGACTTGGGAGTAGCCTTGTGCTACCAAACGAGCCTTGTTGCAAATGATAATCCCATGGGCATCTTGCTTGTTCTTGAATATCCACTTGGTTCCAGTGACATTGTGGTTCTCCGTTGGCCTTGGCACCAATCTCCACACTTTGTTGCACTCGAAGTTGTTGAGTTCTTCGTGCATGGCATTGAGCCAATCCAGATCTTCTAGCGCCTCATAGACCTTGGCGGCACGGCGCTCCAATTCCTCCTCGGTGGTGAGTTGAGGAGCGGTTACTTGATCATCTTGAGCGCCGTCATGAACTTGTTCGGGGGAGAGAACTTGACCTTGGGCATCACTTGGTGTGTCCACACCGTCTTGAGTATGATCTAGCCCTTGGTCTTGTTCATGAGGTTGAGGGCCTTCAATTTGTTCTTCGGAAGCGGGTGGGTCTTGGGTTGGTGATGGCTCCACTTGAGTGGAGCATTGTCCTTCTCCTTCAGCCACAAGGGGTTCCTCAATGGGTAGGATGAAACCAACACCCATTCTTCTTATGGCTTGAGGAGGAATTTCATCACCTACATCACAAGTGCCACTTTGCTCCACTTGGGAGCCGTTATTCTCATCAAACTCCACGTTACACGTCTCCTCAATAAGTCCTGTGGATTTGTTGAGGACACGGTAAGCATGAGAGTTTGTAGCATAACCAACAAATATGCCCTCATAAGCTCTAGCCTCGAATTTAGACAACCGAACACCTTTCTTGAGAATGAAACACTTACACCCGAATACCCGGAAGTACTTGAGGTTGGGCTTGTTACCGGTGAGTATCTCATATGGAGTCTTGTTCAAGCCCTTGCGGAGGTAGAGCCGATTGGATGCATGACACGCGGTGTTGATGGCTTCGGCCCAAAAGTTGTACGGAGACTTGAACTCCGCCATCATGGTCCTTGCCGCATCCATCAACGTCCGGTTCTTCCTCTCCGCAACACCGTTTTGTTGAGGGGTGTATGGTGCGGAATATTGATGCTTGATTCCCTCATCACTAAGAAATTCATCCAAGGTGTAGTTCTTGAACTCGATGCCGTTGTCACTTCTTATTGTTAAGATCTTTGCATTGTGTTGACGTTGTGCTTCATTTGCAAAGTCGATGACGGTTTGTTGGGTCTCGCTCTTCCTCTTGAAGAAATACACCCACGTGTACCTTGAGTAGTCATCCACAATCACCAAGCAATACTTCCTGCCTCCGAGACTATCAAAGGATGGAGGCCCAAAGAGATCCATGTGAAGGAGCTCCAAAGGCCTGTTTGAATAAATGATAGTCGTGGGAGGGTGAGCCTTCTCATGTAGCTTTCCTTCGATACAGGCACTGCAAGCACGATCTTTAGCAAAACTAACATTCGTTAGTCCACAGACATGGTCCCCCTTTAGGAGACTTTGCAAAGATCTCATATTGACATGGTCTAAACGGCGATGCCAAAGCCATCCCACATCAACTTTAGCCATTAGGCATGTCGCGGTCTTAGTGGGTCGCTCCGAGAAGTTAATCACATATAGACCATTCTCGACATGCCCAACAAAGGCTACTTTAAGAGTCTTACTCCACAAGAGGGCCACGGAATTGATATCAAAGAAAGTGGCAAAGCCCATGATTGCAAGTTGACGAATGGAAAGTAAATTGTACGCAAGGGACTCAACAAGCATGACCTTCTCGATCGTGAGATCATGAGAGATAACAACCTTGCCAAGTCCCAATACCTTAGAAGATGAGGCGTCACCCCACTCGACATTGGTGGGCATAGATGGAGCCTTGTGCATGTCCACCACCAAGTCCTTGCTTCCGGTCATATGATTTGTAGCTCCGCTATCGAGCAACCATGATCCACCACCGGAAGAAAACACCTACAAGAGATCAATGCTTGGTTTTAGGTACGCATTTTGTAATGGGTCCTTTGATGTTAGTAACAAGGGTCTTAGGAACCAAAATAGACCATTCAATGTACTCATGAAGAGAACCAACAAATTTGGCATAAACATGCCCATCACTAGCACGGCACAACACATAAGAAGGATTAAAATCGCCGGCTTTGTTGGGAGAGGTGACATTGCCCTTCTTGACTTTGTTCTTCTTCTTCTCCTCGGGGACACTCTCTCCCGCCCTCACAAAGGTTTGCATGAGGGGAGGAGGTCATTTGGTCTTGTCATTCTTCTTCTTATTCTTGGAGTCGGGGACGTACCCAACCCCTTCCTTTGCCACACCTCCCTTTTGGTTGATTAAGAGATCGTTGAGGTTCTTCTTGCTTTGTATGCAAGTCGCAAGACCTCTCTCGAGTTGCGCCTTCAACTTAGCATTTTCCTCAACAAGATGCATATGCTCACAACACGGGTTAGTAGCATTTGCATTATCAATTAAAACCATATGAGGAAAAGTTGCTTTCTCCTTAGTTAGCTTCACTTGGAGTTGATGATGAGACTCCTTGAGACTAGCGTGAATACCCTTCAAGGCCTTGTGGGCTTTGTCAACTATATCAAACTCCTCTTTGAGTCTAGCAAGATCAACCCCGAGTTTGGCCTTCTCGAAATTTAGCACACGAGACACAACGAGGGCATGATTATAATCTTTCTCTAACTTAGCATGGTCAACGTTGTGTGACTCCTCAAGAGCCAAACGAAGACCACGCTCTTCCTCAAGAGCATTGGAAAGATCCGAAATCTCATCGGCATAGTCACGACTATGCCCTTCCATCTTTGAGATGGTGTCTTCGTGAGCCTCGATCACGTCATTGGCCTCACCAAGTTGTTCCAAGAGAGCAACAAAGTGCTTCTTGGATTTTCCCTTGAGTTTGCCCATAAAGGCCTCAAACTCGTTAGCCTCCACATTAGCTGCCTCAACTTCATTAATGCTATCCGATGGGGAAGGATGATTAATGATGGTAGTTTTGATGTTGGAGGTTACCTTGTTGGTGGCTTTAGCCATGAGGCACTTGGCGTTGATGCTCTCGTTGGGTGAGTCGAAGAGAGACACTCGTGACGTTGTTGCAATGGCACGGAGGCCATGGCAACTGACTCATCATCTTCATCATCGTCATCATCCTCGTTGTACTCTTCTTGCACAACCAAGGCCTTGGGAGGAGTCTTCTTGGTGAAGTTGTTCTTGTTGGGGAACGACTTGGCCTTGTCCTTTCGGATGAGTTTGCCACCATTGTCTTCCCTCTTCTCATACGGGCATTCCGCAACGAAATGACTCACGTTGCCACAATTGTAGCAACTCCTTACACGTTGCTTTCCCCTTGTGCCACTCGAGTTGTTTTTGCTAAAGTTGGGCCTCGAGTTTTTCTTGCTCCAAAATTGCCTTGAAGCAAGTGCCATGTGTTCATGATATGCATACTTTGTATCTTCGGGGTTGCTCTCCTCTTCTTCCTCTTCTTCTTCTTCCACGGTGAGCTTGGCCTTCAATGCAAGGTTAGGCTTGTTTGCCCGTTGAGAATGGAGCACCGCATTGTCGGCGGTCTTGTCCAAAATGTTCATGGCCACAAACTCATCCAACACTTCGGTTGAGGTCAAAGTGTGGAAGTCCGGTCTTTGGCGAATGACGGAGGACATGGCCTTGTGGTAGGGCATCATTGCCTTGAGGAATTTGCGCTTGAACCAATTGTCATCCGTGTCCTTGCTCCTGTGATCTCGTAGTGAGACCGCGAGTTTGGTGACTCTCCGATAAAGCTCGCGAGGTTCTTCATCTTCCTTCATTGCAAACTCATCGGCCTCATCTTGTACCACTTCATAGTTGGAGCGTTGAATGCTTGCGCTTCCCCGGTAGAGAGACATGACACAATGCCATGGATCTTTGGCCAAGGCGAAGGGACGAAGATGAGGTAGGTCTTCGGGTGGAATTGCATCTTGAATGATGAAGAGAGCATTCTCATTGAATTGATTGTTCGCGGCTTCTCAAGGAGTGAAGTTGCTTGGATCATGTGGGTAGAAACCTTCCTCAATGATTCCCCAAAGGTTAGTGTTCACATGATTTAAATGACGTTTAAAGCGGTAAACCCAAGAATCAAAATCCAAATTTTTCACAATCTTAGGAGGAGGACCGGCATGATTCAAATGAGTAGAAGGAACCGGTCCACCATAAACAAGTGGTGGTTCCACATGGGCAAAGATGCCGGTGCCATTCTTGCCACTAGAAGAAGGAGCCTTTTCACTACTAGCTTCCCCCTTGTCGGGGAAAGCATCCGACACCTTGTTAGCGGGATCCCCCACTTTCAACGGTGCGGTCGATAGTTTAAGCCCCTCAAGAAATTTAGTAAACATGCTTTCAACTTCGGTCGTCATGGAGGTTTTCAATGTCTCCAAGGCTACATTGAACTCCTCACGAGAGACCGAAGTTCCCCCATCGCCCGTAGATGAGATAGGATTCACACCGGAGTGTTCCTCCGCTCGGTCTATGGTATCAACCATACTCTTCGGACGGTAAAGTCATTAATAAAGAGACGAGGCTCTGATACCAATTGAAAGGATCGATATGGTTGACTAGAGGGGGGGTGAATAGGCAACTAACAATTTTTAGCTTTTCTTTAGCAATTTAAACTTTGCATCAAAATAAGTTGTCTATATATGCAACTAGATGAGCAACCTATATGATGCAACACTAATAGGAACACAAGCAAGCAAGATATATGAAACAAATAAGCTACACAAGTAAAGGCACGAGATAACCAAAAGTGGAGACGGTGGAGACGAGGATGTGTTGCCGAAGTTCCTTCCCTTTGAGAGGAAGTACGTCTCCGTTGGAGTGGTGTGGAGGCACAATGCTCCCCAAGAAGCCACTAGGGCCACCGTAATCTCCTCACGCCCTCACACAATGCGAGATTCCGTGATTCCACTATTGGTGCCCTTGGAGGCGGCAACCGAACCTTTACAAACGAGGTTGGGGCAATCTCCACAACTCAGTTGGAGGCTCCCAACGAGACCACAAAGCTTCACCACAATGGACTATGGCTTCGCGGTGACCTCAACCGTCTAGGATGCTCAAACACCCAAGAGTAACAAGATCCGCAAGGGATTAGTAGGGGGGAATCAAATATCTCTCGGTGGAAGTGTAGATCGGGGCCTTCTCAACCACTCCCGAGCAAATCAACAAGTTTGGTTGGCTAGGGAGTGAGATCGGGCAAAAAAGGAGGTTGGAGCAATAATGGAGCTTTTAATGGTGGAAGAGGTAAGTCAACGGGGAAGAAGGAGACCCTTTATATAGTGTGTGGAAAAGATCCAACCGTTACCCACCTACCAGCCCGCGGCCAGCGGTACTACCGCAAGGCCGCACGGTAGTACTGCTTGCAACCAAGCGGTACTACCGCACGATAGTGCGGTACTACCGTACCACCCTACAGTACTGCCGTGACCCCCAGCCAGGGAAACAGACGCAAGCTGGGGCGGTACTTCCGCACGCGCGGTACTACCGTGAGGCAAAAAGTCCCGATAGGGGAAATGGGAACTTCCGTGCATACTTCCGCAAAAGATCGGAAGTAGCAAAAACTCGACACAGTAGTACTGCCGAGGGGCGGTACTACTGCCTGGCCGCCTAGCGCGGTACTACCGCACGGCGAAAGCGGTACTACCGCGGCAGGTGCGGATGTAATTTTTTACATCCGCTCCTACTACCGAAACCGAGCGGCACTAGACTAGTGGGCAGCGGTAGTACGGCTCCAGGGGAGCGGTACTACCGTGAGCACCAGCGGTATTACCGCGCGCCTGTGCGGTACTACCGTGGATGCCCACGGTACTACCGTTGCTCCTGGAGCGGTACTACCGCAACCACACAAGCAGCCAGTCAACTGAGGCAGGAAAACGGAGGAAGCTCCAAGGAAGAAGGAGGGGATAAAAGGAGACGTGTACGTGATGATTCCACCCAAAGCTTTCCAATGCGGACCCGCTCTTAATAGTACGACTTTCCTACGACTCAAATCCACCAAAAGGAAACGTAGAAATGATGCCGTCTTTGTCAGTCTTCGAGGGGCATCCAAACGTCTTGTGCCTAGCAGAGAAGAGTCTGGAAAGCTCATGGCACACGATTAGTCCGCAAATTGTGACACCCCAAATTTTGACCTTGTTTTATTAATTAAAATTTTGCCAGGAAATTAAAACTTTTATTTTCTAGGCTCCCTTTTTATTTTTGAACCTTTTTCTCCCTTGTTATTATGGAGTTTTTCCCCAAAGTGAAAACTTTTCAAATATGTTTTTGGACTTGTTTAACCTCTCAATAAAAACTTTTCTTTTATTAGTAGAACTAATTACATAATTAATTGGCTTGATCTTTATTTTCTTGAAAAATGGTTTTTCCAAGGTTACATGGCCATATTTGAACTACAACCATTTGATAAATTCACTTAAAGTTCCAACCAAAATTTGGAGATGTCATGTGATGTTTTTAAATCACTTTTATGCAAAAATATCTTTTATTCTTGTAATATTTTGAGCTCTGCATCAATTTTTCTTCTCTGGTCCAGAGTGCAATTTTGCACTACAACCCATTTAGATATTTCTTTCTATCCTCCACCAAAATTATGGGATGTTGATAGTAACATATGATTCAACATTATGCAAAAACCTAGTGTTGTTCTTTGAAAATTTTGAGTGAATCAACCTCTTTTCCATTCTGGTCCAGCCTTGTGATTTCTACTACAACCATATTTATTTTTGCTCAAGTGACCTTGTGTTTCCTCCTACTTGTAGTCAACCCTACCAAACCCCTAAGTCCAGGAGCATGCACCCATTTGAATATTTTTGGTTCATGAAATAATGCCATTTATCTGTTGTCCAAAAATTGTAGTTTTGCAAAACTTGCACTAGCAAGTTTCTGCATTTGACAAACTAACCTCACCAATCTCTCTTTCACCTAAAGAGACCCCACTCTGGAAGATTTGGCCACTCCAAGAAATGCCTAAGTGCCCTTGGCATATTGTCAAACACCTTATGGGCATGATCTGTTTTGACATGAGTTTTTGTTTGGACTGTGAACTTGGCCACCTGACCAAACCAGCATGTCCAATGGTTTTTCCCTAGCCTATAGCCACACCCTGCTAACCCTCTTGTAGTTTGGAGCCCTCTGGCATGCAGTGGCATTCCGTCGAGCACGTACCGTGCGTGCTCTGGGCGCGAGCAGAGCGCGCGTTTTGCACGTGCGCCGCCCGAGTCGCCACGTCGCGCCCCTAGTTTTGCCCACACCACAGAGCCGCGCCACGCACTCTCCCTCTCTCCGCAACACGCCAAGCAGCCCTGGTGCCCTGCAGCACCGCCGTCAGAGCCCTTGGCAGCACGCCGGCATCCGTAGCGCGTTACTGCCAGGTCGGTGCCGCCCAAGCCCCAGCTGCTCGCCACCTGCCCCTAGAACAGCTCAGCCTCATCCTCTCGCGTGTCCTCTAGCTCTCGTCGTCGCCACGGAACCCTGCCGCTACAGGGAGGCGGTTCGCCGGCAAACTTATCCATGGCCGCCGCAAACCGACCTCGTCACACTATAAAGAGAGGCCCCCGAGCATGTTCCGTTCGCGAGGCAGCCTCAGCATGCTCCCCTAGTTCTTCCATGGCAGCCAATCGACCCGGGGAGGTCTTCTTCCCCACCTCCGACGACTGCAGCCGCCGCCACTGCCCCGGCCATTCCGGCGCCACCAGAGCCTCCTTCTCTCCATTCTCTTCACCAAGAACTCCCTCTTCCTCCCGTGAACCATTCCCCCTGGTCGATTTTGATCGGGACTCACCGCGGGAGAAAAATCACTTTACCCGACGGCCACCGTCCGTCGCGAAGCTCGCCACCGGCAGCTCCGTCCACCCCCGAGACCGTAACGACTACCGAAGTGACCGCCTCGACCCCCTGAGCCCGCGGGTGACCTCCGTTTCCCGAACGGTGCCGCCATTCGCCGGCGAGTATCGCCGGAGTCTCGCCTCCGCTCGAGGCAAAGAAGAGGAGGGAGTGGGGACTAGTCAAACCTGACTAGTGGGCCCCCTGGACCCACTGTCAGTGGCTCACGCGCCGCCCACGCTGGATAAGTGGAGGCGTAAAGGCTCAAGTACGTCTCCTCTGTGCGAAAGCGTAATTCCATTCGAACCGTTTTCTTTTCTGGATTTTCTTTTAAAAACAGATTTTGACCAGAGCTTTGACTGTCTGTAACTTTTTAAATACAACTCCAAATGAATTAATTCTTTTTCCTACCTCTCTCAAATATGGTCTATTTTATTTTAAGATTTATTTCAAAAAAATTCAAACAACTTTTTTGTGCTGCTTTGGAATTGTGTGTTAATTTAATTTATTTTAAAATAGGATTTTTGGAGAGAGGAAGGAAAGCTTTCAAAAGATCTGGAGTGCACCCTGCCTTTCCACACCATGAAGGCAAGCTTCTTGAACCCTAGCATAATATTTTTGATGTGTTAGTTGATACGTTTATAACACCACCTCATTTCAGAGAACTCGTTATTTTATGTGGTGATACGATCATTTGCATGAATGCATATTAGTGATTTCCTTGCTGTTGGAAATGAATATACTTGTGATGGTAATCATCCTCATGTGCCTTGCATGCATGACGGAAAAGAATCCGGGAAAGCCTCTGCCTTGGGTAGGCGTGAGCTTGTCGCCGGTCTCCGTCGGGACGGTTATGTCCGGTATGGCATAGTAAGGTATAATGGGTGGTGATTTCGTCGGTTGAAATATATTTGATATACATGTCATGCAGGGAACTCATAAGCCTCCTGAGTCGGCCATAGATTGAGTCTTGTTCCGGTAACCCCCATACTTGTTTCGTACTGCCACTGGTCCCTACCGTAGGTGGGGTATGGTTCAGTAAGTTGTTAACCCTTGTCTTGGCACACACCGTATAGAGAGGCCATGGTGGAAGATACCGGTTGTAGCCGGTAGGCATGCCACCTGGTCCGGGGGCATGGGTGTTTCCGGTTGGGACCAAGAGGGGGGCACCCCTTAGAGCGCGCGATAGAAATTTGATCCCATGCTACGCGAGGTTGTAGCCTCCCCACTTAGAGTTTTGCTTAACATGTGTCATGGGTGATTCCAGACACGAGTAAAAGCTGGTGTGTGCAAGTCAGGTGTGTTTCAATTAAAAGACCGTAGACGGAATTAGTCCGATGGACTAAAGGAATCCGTTACTCGTGGGTAAAGAGTACACTCTCTGCAGAGATATTAAACCTATTCGAATAGCCGTGTCCATGGTTAAGGATTACAGTCTGGGATGGGTCAAGTGTCGGTCTTAGTGTCGGTCTTCGGAGGAGAAACCACTAAACTCGAATATTGATGATGACATGTGATATATGATGGTTATGATTGTTATCATTATGGACTAACCGTTTGCATTGTTTGAAATAATGAATATCCCTGGGACGGTACCACCTCCTGGATATTCACTATGATTATAAGCCCTTTATGCGGCGTCGCTCAGACGCCCGACTGTGGCATGTTCGTTATTTCATTTTCATATAAGCCCTTTATGTGGCATCGCTCAGACGCCCGACTATGGCATGTTTGTTATTCCATTTTCTCATAAGCCCTTTATGTGGCGTCGCTCAGACACCCGACTGAGGCATGTTTGTTATTTCATTTTCTCATAAGCCCTTTATGTGGCGTCGCTCAGACGCCCGACTGTGGCATGCTTGTTATTTTATTTACTTTATAAGCCCCTTACGTGGTGTCGCTAAGACGCCCGACTGAGGCATGCTCACTTTTACTATCCTTTCGAGACGTCGCTTCAGACATCCGATCGGTGCATTGTATTTCTATCCTGTCATTGCATATTCCGGTTGCATATAAATAACCTGCTTGCATGCATCAAGATTTTATTTATGACTGACGATGTGATCATAGAATATTTTAGTGTATGTTGATCAATTATATTATACCTGTGTTCTTAATGTTTGCGAGTACATTCAAAGTACTCACTGGCTTGTCCCTGGCTATTGTCTTGGCCAGATTGCTTGCTTGGAGAGGAGCGTGGCGATGACAGCCTCGGGACCTAAGCAACGGTGATAGGAGCCTCGCGAAGATAGGAGTTAACCTGGTCAGCTGTTCCTGTGGGAAATGGAGTCCCATAGACCATGGTGATCCACAAACCGCTTCTGCCCTCAACCACTAGAAACCATTTGATGTACTCATAGGCCACAATGGTCTTGTACTACATATTTTGCACTTTTGCTTGGAATTTCTGTAACAAGTTGGTGCCTCATCAGCTAACAGTAATCCTGGGGCTGGTGAGCACAACGGCCCTTTTCTGGAAATTAAAGCCCGGAAAACCGGTCATGACACAAATGCGTTGTCATCAATCACCAAAACACTTAGGGATAAATATGACCTTACAAAAGTAGTTCATCACAAAAATTTGTTCCTGTGACTACTACACCAATTAGTGAGGAAGCTAATGATGATGATCATGTAACTTCGGATCAAGTTACTACCGAATCTCGTAGGTAAACCAGAGTGAGATCCGCACCAGAGTGGTATGGTAATCCTGTTCTGGAAGTCATGTTACTAGACCATGACGAACTTGCGAACTATGAGGAAGCGATGATGAGCTCAAATTCCGCGAAATGGTTTGAGGCCATGAAATCTGAGATATGATCCATGTATGAGAACAAAGTATGGACTTTGATGGATTTGCCCGATGATCGGCAAGCCATAAAAATAAATGGATCTTCAAGAGGAAGACGGACACTGATAGTAGTGTTATTATCTACAAAGCTAGAATTGTTGCAAAAGGTTTTCGACAAGTTCAAGGTGTTGACTACAATGAGAGATTCTCACTCGTATCTATGCTTAAGTCCGTCCGAATCATGTTAGCAATTGCCGCATTTTATGAAATCTGGCAAATGGATAAACAAAACTGAATTCCTTAATGGATTTATTAAAGAAGAGTTGTATACGATGCAACTAGAAGGTTTTGTCGATCCTAAAGGTGTTAACAAAATGTGCAAGCTCCAGCGATCCATCTATGGACTGGTGCAAGCATCTCGGAGTTGGAATATACGCTTTGATGAGATGATCAAAGCATATAGCTTTATAAGGACTTGCGGTGAAGCCTGTATTTACAAGAAAGTGAGTGGGAGCACTACAACATTTCTGATAAGTATATGTGAATAACATATTGTTGATCGGAAATAATGTAGAATTATTCTGCAAAGCATAAAGGAGTGTTTTGAAAGAAGTTTTTCAAAGAAAGACCTCGGTGATGCTGCTTACATATTAAGCATCAAGATCTATAGAGATAGATCAAGATGCTTGATAAGTTTTTTTTCAATGAGTACATACCTTGACAATATTTTGAAGTAGTTCAAAAATTGGAACGGTCAAAGAAAGAGTTCTTGGCTGTATTACAAGGTGTGAAATTGAGTAAGACTCAAAGCCCGACCACGGCAGAAGATAGAAAGAGAATGAAAGTCATTCCCAATGCCTCAGCCATAGGTTCTACAAAGTATGTCATGCTGTGTACCAGATGTATTGTATACCCTACACTGTGTTAAGAAAGGGAGTACAATAGTGATCTAAGAGTAGATCACTGGACAACGGTCAAAATTATCCTTAGTGGAATAAGGAAATATTTCTCAATTATGGAGGTGACAAAAAGGTTCGTCGTAAAAAGTTACGTCGATGCAAGTTTTGACACAGATCTGGATGACTCTAAGTCTCGATCTAGATACATATTGAAAGTGGGAGCAATTATCTAGAGTAGCTCCGTGTAGAGCATTGTAGACATAGAATTCGCAAAATACTTACGGATCTGTATGTGACAGACCCGTTGACTAAAATTATCTCACGAGCAAAACATGATCACACCTTAGTACTCTTTGGGTGTTAATCACATAAACGATGTGAACTAGATTACTAACTCTAGTAAAACCTTTGGGTATATGTCACATGACAATGCGAACTATGGGTGTTAATCACATGGTGATGTGAACTATTAGTGTTGAATCACATGGCGATGTGAACTAGATTATTGACTCTAGTGCAAGTGGGAGACTGAAGGAAATATGCCCTAGAGGCAATAATAAAGTTATTATTTATTTCCTTATATCATGATAAATGTTTATTATTCATGCTAGAATTGTTTTAACCGGAAACATAATACATGTGTGAATACATAGACAAACAGAGTGTCACTAGTATGCCTCTACTTGACTAGCTCGTTAATCGAAGATGGTTATGTTTCCTAACCATGAACAAAAGAGTAGTTATTTGATTAACGGGATCACATCATTAGAAGAATGATGTGATTGACATGACCCATTCCATTAGCTTAGCACACAATCGTTTAGTATGTTGCTATTGCTTTCTTCATGACTTATACATGTTCCTATGACTATGAGATTATGTAATTCCCGTGTGCTGGAGGAACACTTTGTGTGCTACCAAACGTCACAACGTAACTGGGTGATTATAAAGGTACTCTACAAGTGTCTCCAGAGGTACATGTTGGGTTGACGTATTTCAAAATTAGGATTTGTCACTCCGATCGTCGGAGAGGTATCTCTGGGCCCTCTCGGTAATGCACATCACATAAGCCTTGCAAGCATTGCAACTAATGAGTTAGTTGCGAGATGATATATTACGAAACGAGTAAAGAGACTTGCCCGTAACGAGATTGAACTAGGTATTGAGATACCGACGATCAAATCTCGGGCAAGTAACATACCGATGACAAAGGGAACAACGTATGTTGTTATGCGGTCTGACCGATAAAGATCTTCGTAGAATATGTAGGAGCCAATATGGGCATCCAGGTCCCGCTATTGGTTATTGACCAGAGAGGTGTCTCGGTCATGTCTACATAGTTCTCGAACCCGTAGGGTCCACATGCTTAACGTTCGTTGACGATATAGTACTATGTGAGTTATGTATGTTGGTGACCGAATGTTTTTCGGAGTCCGGGATGAGATCACGGACATGACGAGGAACTCCGGAATGGTCCGGAGACAAAGTTTGATATATGGGATAATAGTGTTTGGTCACCGGAAGGGTTCCGGAAATCACTGGAAGGGGTTCCGGATGTTTCCCGAAATGTTTGGGTACGAGAACACTTTATTTGGGCCAAAGGGGAAAGCCCACAAGGTTTGTGGAAGCGCAAAAGGAAGTTTTGCGGAGTCTAGGGGCCAGACGCCAGGGTCCCGGGCGACTGGGCCCAGACGCCGAGAACCCTAGTGTCTGGCCCTGGAGTCCGAGAAGGACTGTTGCCTTTCGGGTGAAACCGACTTTGTGGAGGCTTTTACTCCAAGTTTCGACCCCAGGGCTCAACATATAAATAGAGGGGCAGGGCTAGCACCAAAGACAGATCAAGAAACACCAAGCCGTGTGCCGGCAACCCCGTTCCCTCTAGTTTATCCTCCATCATAGTTTTCGTAGTGCTTAGGCGAAGCCCTGCGGAGATTGTTCTTCACCAACACCGTCACCACGCCGTCGTGCTGCCGGAACTCATCTACTACTTCGCCCCTCTTGCTGGATCGAGAAGGCGAGGACGTCACCAAGCCGAACATGTGCAGAACTCGGAGGTGCCGTGCTTTTGGTACTTGGATCGGTCGGACGTGAAGACGTACGACTACATCAACCGCGTTGATATAACGCTTCCACGAACGGTCTACGAGGGTACGTAGACAACACTCTCCCCTCTCGTTGCTATGCATCACCATGATCTTGCGTGTGCATATGAATTTTTTTGAAATTACTACGTTCCCCAACAGTTGAGGCCAGGTTCAATCATTCCTTGTCAAATCTTGCATATGCATCACATATCGCATCCCGCATAGCATACCATGTGTTGCATCATGTTGTTCGAGCATTACACGTGGTTGATTGTGTTCCTTTTGCTTGTTTGTCTTGTTTGGGTAGAGTCGGGAGACGAGTTCGCTAACGAGGAGCCCGTTGAGTTTGCTTACGAGGATCAAGTCAACTCTGACAACTTTGCAGGCAAGATGATCATACCCTCGAAATCACTTCTATCTTTGCTTGCTAGATGCTCGCTCTTTTGCTATGCCTACGCTATGATGCCTACCACTTGATTATCATGCCTCCCAATTGCCATGTCAAACCTCTAACCCACCATGTCCTAGCAAACCGTTGATTGGCTACGTTACCGCTTTGCTCAGCCCCTCTTATAGCATTGCTAGTTGCAGGTGAAGATTGGAGATCGTTCCTTATTGGAACATTGTTTATTGTTGGGATATCACCATATTATCTTGTTTATCTTAATGCACCTATATACTTGGTAAAGGGTGGAAGGCTCGGCCTTTTGCCTAGTGTTTTGTTCCACTCTTGCCACCCTAGTTTCCGTCATATCGTTGTTATGTTCCCGGATTTTGCGTTCCTTACGCGGCTGGGTTATAATGGGAACCCCTTGGCAGTCCGCCTTGAATAAAACTCTTCCAGCAATGCCCAACTTTGGTTTTACCATTCGCCACATAGCCTCTTTTTCCCTTGGGTTCCGCAGACTCAAGGGTCATCTTTATTTAAACCCCCGGGCCAGTGCTCCTCTGAGTGTTGGTCCAACCTGTCAGCTGTCGGTGGCCACCAGGGGCAACTCTGGGCTGGCGTATCGGAACTTTGGACAATCCGGTGTACCCTGAGAACGAGATATATGCAGCTCCTATTGGGATTTGTTGGCACATTTGGGTGATGTTGCTGGTTTAGTTTTACCATTGTCGAGGATGTCTTGTAACCGGGATTTCGAGCCTGATCGGGTCTTCCCACTAGAAGGAATACCCTTCGTTGACCGTGAGAGCTTGTGATGGGCTAAGTTGGGACTCCCCTGCAGGGATTTGAACTTTCGAAAGTCGTGCTCGCAGTTATGGGCAGATGGGAATTTGTTAATGTCCGGTTGTAGATAACATGAAACTTAACTTAATTTAAAATGAATCAACCGCGTGTGTTACCGTGATGGTCTCTTCTCGGCGTAGTCCGGGAAGTGAACATGGTGTTGGAGTAATGTTTGACGTAGGTTGTTCTAGGATCACTTCTTGATCATAGTTCTTCGTTCGTGCTTTGCCTTCTCTTCTCGCTCTCTTTTGCGAACAAGATAGCCACCATATATGCTAGTCGCTTGCTGCAGCTCCACATATTACCTTGCCTTACCTATAAGCTTAAATAGTCTTGATCGCGAGGGTGCGAGATTGCTGAGTCCCCGTGACTCATAGATTACTTTCAAAACCAGATGCAGGGACCGATGATACCGTTCCAGACGATGCGCTTGAGCTCAAGTGGGAGTTCGATGAAGATTGTCGCCGTTACTATGTGTCTTTCCCAGATGATCAGTAGTGGCGCCCAGTTGGGGCGATCAGGGACCATGCCGCATGTTGGGTTTGATCTTTTATTTTGGTACCGTAGTCGTACCATGAGTGTATTGGATGATTGTAATGCTATTCATGTATTTGTGTGACGTGGCGAGTGTAAGCCAACTATGTACCTTTCCCCTATTATCTATTTACATGGGTTGTTGTGAAGATTACCTTACTTGCGACATTGCTTTCAATGCGGTTATGCCTCTAAGTCGTGCTTCGACACATAGGAGATATAGCCGCATCGAGGGTGTTATAGAGGGCGTCCAAGCTTCGTGATGCTAAGATCTCTACTGGTATGTCCTTCAACATATCTAATTCTTTATTGCATTTTTATAATGAGGAGATTATAAATAATGCAAACCAATTAGGAGTTTCGCTAGGGGCTAATGATAGTGAAATTTCCAATTCGGTGAATGATCTTTTAGATTTGGAGGCGGAGCGTGCCTTAGAGACTATTCGTAATCTCGCAGCGGTAAAACCCATGAATGATGATGAGATTGATGTGTTGGGGGTCAGTGTGCTTGATAATCTGTGTGCGAATCTAGCACCATCCAACCATGAGTCTGAGGATGATGATGTACCTCTAGATAATGCAGTTGTTAGTACCGCTGAGCCCGGTTATGAGGACCGGGGGGAAGAACCTAGTAAACCAAAGCGCAAGTGGAAACGGAAGATTTATCCCGATTCTGCAGTTCGTAGGAGTGCTAGGATTCGGACTACTAAAAAATTTCATGATGAATTATGAAAGGAATCTTTTGGAATAGCAGAGGTCTGAAAGACTTGGCTAAAAGAAGGTTTCTTGCTGAGGCATCTTGTAACACCCCGGGTGTAACTTTCCCAATTTGTACTCCAACTCTTGCCGTTTCCAGCGTAAAGTTATTTTATTTTCTCGGGTTCGGGTCTTTGTCTCCGTGTGTTGTTATCGTTGTCATGCATCTCATATCATGTCATCATGTGCATTGCATTTGCATACGTGTTTGTCTCATGCATTCGAGCATTTTCCCCGTTGTCCGTTTTGCATTACGGCGCTTCGTTCTCCTCCGGTGGTCGATTCTAGCTTTCTTTCGTGTGTGGGGATTAAAAATTTCCGGATTGGACCGAGACTTGCCAAGCGGCCTTGGTTTACTACCGGTAGACCACCTGTCAAGTTTCGTACCATTTGGACTTCGTTTGATACTCCAACGGTTAACCGAGGGACCGAAAAGGCCTTGTGTGTGTTGCAGCCCAGCACCCCTCCAATTTGGCCCAAAACCCACATAACTCTTCTCCATCAGCAAGAGCGTTCGATCACGATCGCGTGGCCGAAAACCGCACCTTATTTGGACTCTCCTAGCTCCCTCTATGCCTATAAATAGGACCCCCCGAAATTTCGCGGATCCCCTCTCTTCCTAACCCTAATTTTTCCACTCCGTCGCCCGCCCGACCAAAATCCCAGGCCAGACGTGTCCGGATCCGTCCGCCGCCCGCCCGCACCAGTGGCAAGCTGCCACATGGCGCGCCGCCGCCGCCGCCGAGGCCCGCAAGGCCCAGCTGGGGCCCCCGCGGCCCACTCGCCATCCGCCGCCGCCCGCTGCT
>NC_057794.1:566930973-566939522 GCF_018294505.1 Triticum aestivum
ACCGCCGTCACTCTGGCCGCCGCCAAGCTGCTCCGTGCCGGCGAGCTCCACGCTCGGCCACGCCCCGTCGCCTCGCCCTCGCCTCGCCGCCTCACCCTCGCCGCCCCTCGGGTCCCGAGCCCCGGGCCGGCCTCCTCCTTCCTCCGGCGATCCTCGTCGCAGCTCCGCCGAGGGATCCGGTGGACCTCGGATTTCGTGCGCCAGATCTAGATCCGGTGAACAGTAACCCTAGGTTGATTTTTCCCTTCTAAGTCCCAAATTCTCAGATCCAAGTGCCCCTGTTCATAGCCCCGTAACTTTGCATCCGTAGCTCCGATTCATGCATATAGCATATCAAAATGTTCATCTCAGAGAGTACATCATTTCATTCCATTGCATCATTTTCATTTGAGTTCATCTTGATGCCCGAAATGCTGTTGGAAGAGGGCTACTTGAGATAATTGTCAGATCTGCTACTCCATTTAGGTTTTTGTCATTTTTGCCATGATTATTGTGTGCATGATATGCCCTGATGCTCTACATATGTTTTGTTAAGGGTTTTTTCATCTTTACGGAGGTGCAACCCATGTATTTTTGTGATGTGTGTGGTGCCTAGTGCAAGCTTGCAAAGTGGTGCACTTGCTAATTCTGTTTTCAGGGACTTAGCATTTCCACTAAGTCCTTGAGCTGTTTATCTCATCTTGTCATATGTTCATGTTGTTTCCTAGTGATCCGTGCCTCTTTTGAGGATGATCAGTAAGGATGTTTTATTCCTCTTGTAGTGCTCTATCCATCCATGTCTTTGTTTGCAATTATGGAGGACCCTAGCTTGAGTCAATCGAGCTCTACTTTTGCTACTTTGTGAATCTAGGAAGATTGTCAACTTGTTTGCAATTTTGCCGGTGATGTTGTACTTGATCCGTAAATGCTATGCCATTGTTCTTGCCATGTCTAGCTTGCATTTTGTGTGTTCTTGATATATGTATGCTTATCTTGTAATGACTTGCTCCGTAGTGAGTGCATCGAGCTCGTAAACATGCCTACTTGAGTTATGTTTCAGCATGTGCCAGTTTTCACTAAGTCTGAAAACTGATTATGTTTTTGCTATGTTCACGTGCTTGTTAGTATATTTTCTGATCCCTTTTGGCTCAAGATCACTAAGAGACTTTTGTTAAGCTATTTGAGTAGCTCCATGCCATGTTTTACTTTTCCTTGTTCAGATCCTGTAGCATGTAGTTTTGTTGCTCCGAAGGGGGCTACTTGGTCTGAAATTCCAGACAAGTGTTAATTTCACCAAGTCTGAGATCTGTTTTCCATATGCATTTTTGCCATGTTTGTTTGAACCTGTTAATGGATGAATTGGCCGTAGCTTAGTTCTAGACTTTTGGTAAGCAACTTGAATGCATCCCTGCCATGTATTTTGTTGTCATGTTTGGGTGCTGTAGCATGCTCATCTTATTGCATTTAGATGGCTACTTGCTGTAAATCGCAGACCGGTGTCATATTTGAATCGCTTGCCATTTCCAAACCGTAACTCCGATTCCGACGTTCTTTATATCGTTTTCAAGCGATTTCATCTCATCTTTCCAGTGGCACACTTGGATTTCCAAGTTGAGGCCAGGTTCATGCATTCCTTGTCAAATCTTGCATATGCATCCCGCATCGCATCCCGCATAGCATATCATCCTTGCATCATATTGTTTGATCCTTGCATGTGGTTGATTGTGTCCTTGTTGCTTGTTTGTCTTGTTTGGGTAGAGCCGGGAGACGAGTTCGCCAACGAGGAGCCCGTTGAGTTTGCTTTCCAGGATCCAGTCAACTCTGACAGCTGTGCAGGCAAGATGATCATACCCTCGAAATCACTACTATCTTTGCTATGCTAGTTTGCTCGCTCTTTTGCTATGCCAATTCTACGATGCCTACCATTTTCTTTCAAGCCTCCCAAATTGCCATGTAAAACCTCTAACCCTTCATGTCCTAGCAAACCGTTGATTGGCTATGTTACCGCTTTGGTCAGCCCCTCTTATAGCGTTGCTAGTTGCAGGTGAAGATTGGAGACCGTTCCTTGTTGGAACAGTTATTTACTTGTTGGGATATCATTATATTGCCATGTTATCTTAATGCATCTATATACTTGGTAAAGGGTGGAAGGCTCGGCCTCTTGCCTAGTGTTTTGTTCCACTCTTGCCGCCCTAGTTTCCGTCATATCGGTGTTATGTTCCCGGATTTTGCGTTCCTTACGCGGTTGGGTTATAATGGGAACCCCTTGATAGTTCGCCTTGATTAAAGCTTTTCCAGCAATGCCCAACCTTGGTTTTACCATTTGCCACCTAGCCTCTTTTTCCCTTGGGTTTCCGGATGTTACTATCACCTTGGGGGACTACAAGTTTCTGGCTTCTCCAACGGTTCTTGACGACTCGGATATTGATCTTATTCTCGGAATGGATTGACTTTCTAAGCACAAGGCTCATCTTGATTGTGCAGCCAGGCAGATTCAATTGACTCATTCGTCTGAGGATGTAATTGTCTTTGCCGCTCGTGATGATACCATCCGTCTGTTTTCTCTCAACGAGAAGGATGAACTAGATGCTATCTCGCAAATTCCAGTCGTTTGCGAATATCAAGACGTCTTTCTAGAAGAGCTTCCAGGAATGCCTCCGCACCGGCCAGTTGAATTTGTAATTGATCTTGAACCCAGCACAGAACCTGTGTGCAAGCGTCCTTACAAGCTCGGACCTGAAGAGTTGAACAAGCTGAAGAAGCAACTCGATATTCAAGAAAGAATGGGTCTCATCCAGCGTAGTTCTTCTCCGTGGGGTTGTGGTGTTCTTTTTGTGAAGAAGAAGGATGGAATGGACCGACTTTGTGTTGATTACCATCCATTGAACAAGAAGACCATCAAGAACAAATACCCACTTCCCAACATCAAAGAGCTGTTCGAACAACTCAAAGGTGCCCAAGTATTCTCCAAGCTTGATCTCCGCATGGGTTATCATCAGATTCATATCCGTGAGAAAGATATTCCCAATACGGCTTTCAGGACAAGCTATGGTTCATATGAATACACTGTCATGTCTTTTGGCCTCGTCAACGCTCCTCCGGCGTTCTCTCGCATGATGAACTTCATCTTCAACGCCTACACCAATGACTTCATTTTGGTCTATCTCGACGACATTCTGGATTTCTCGAAGAACAAGGAAGATCATGCCAAGCACTTGCGTTTGGTGCTTGATAAGCTCAGAGAACACAAGTTCTACGCCAAGCTCTTCAAGTGCGAATTTTGGCTCGATGAGGTTCTTTATCTTGGTCATATCATCTCTGCCAAGGGCATTGCCGTGAATCCTGAGAAGGTGTCTGCAATTATGAATTGGGAACCTCCTTAGAACGTGAAGCAACTCTGTAGCTTCCTCGGTCTCGCAAGCTACTGCCAAAGATTCGTCGAAAAATTTTCTAAGATCGCGAAGCCTCCCTCTAATCTTCTCCAGAAGCACGTCAAGTACGTTTGGTCTCCGGAGTGTGACATTGCTTTCAACACTTTGAAAGAAAAATTGATCACTGCTCCAGTTCTGACTCCACCTGATGAATCCAAACCGTACGAGGTCTTTTGTGATGCCTCTCTCCAAGGTCTTGGCGCAGTATTGATGCAAGAGAAGAAAGTTGTTGCTTATACCTCTCGCCAGTTGAAGCCTAATGAGAAGAACTACCCCACTCATGATCTCGAGTTGGCGGCAGTTGTGCATGCTCTTTTGACTTGGAGACATCTTCTATTGGGAAGAAAAGTGGACATTTTCACTGATCACAAGAGTCTCAAGTACATCTTCACTCAGCCTAATCTCAACCTCAGGCAAACTCGATGGGTCGAAATGATTCAAGAGTATAATCCGAGTATCGAGTATACTCCAGGCAAGGCCAATGTGATTGCTGACGGATTGAGCAGAAAGGCTTATTGCAATAGTCTGATTCTCAAGCCTTATCAACCCGAGCTTTGTGAAGCTTTCCGCAAACTTAATCTGCAAGTTGTTCCTCAAGGTTTCCTCGCCAACCTTCAAGTCTCTCCTACCTTGGAAGACCAGATTCGCCAAGCCCAGCTTCTTGACGCTATGGGGAAAAAGGTGAAGATTGGGATTGCCAAGAGTCAACCCAAGTACAAGTGCTACCGCCTTGATGACAAGGACACTCTCTTCTTCGAGGATCGTATTGTTGTGCCCAAAGGTGACCTTCATAAAGTGATCATGAACGAGGCTCACAATTCTCTCCTTTCCATCCACCCTGGGAGCACGAAGATGTATCAGGACCTCAAGCAGGCTTATTGGTGGACTCGAATGAAGCACGAGATTGCTCAATTCGTGAATGAATGTGATGTCTGCAGAAGAGTGAAGGCAGAACACCAAAGGCTAGCAGGTCTCCTCCAACCTCTTGCCATTCCAGAATGGAAGTTTGACCACATTGAAATGGACTTCGTGACTGGGTTTCCAAAGTCCAAGCGTGGCAATGATGCTATATTCGTTGTCATCAACAAACTCACCAAAGCGGCTCACTTTCTGCCTATCAAAGAGTCGATCACTGCAGCTCAATTGGCGGAACTCTATACCTCTCGTATTGTCTCTCTGCACGGTATTCCTCAAGTGATCTCTTCAGACCGTGGCAGCATCTTTACCTCCAAGTTTTGGGATTCTTTTTAGAAGGCCATGGGCACGAACATCCGCTTCAGCACAGCTTTCCATCCTCAAACAAGCGGTCAAGTCGAGCGTGTCAACCAGATTCTTGAAGATATGCTCAGGGCTTGTGTGATCTCCTTCGGCATGAAGTGGGAGGATTGTCTTCCTTATGCTGAATTCTCCTACAACAACAGTTTTCAAGCAAGTTCGGGCAAGGCCCCATTTGAAATTCTGTATGGCAGGAAGTGCCGTACCCCTCTCAACTGGTCTGAAACCGGTGAACGTCAGCTTTTGGGTAATGACTTAATCTCAGAGGCAGAATAAATGTGCAAAGTCATTCGTGATGACCTCAAAGCAGCCCAATCCCGCCAGAAGAGCTACTATGATAGTAAGCACCGTGATTTGGCTTTCGAGATCGGAGATCATGTTTACCTTCGCGTCTCTCCTATGAAAGGTACTCGTCGCTTCGGTATCAAAGGGAAGCTTGCCCCTAGATACGTGGGACCTTTCAAGATTGTCAGCAAGAGAGGCAATCTCGCCTATCAACTCGAGCTTCCTTCAAACTTTGCAAATGTTCATGATGTGTTCCATGTCTCTCAGCCCCGAAAGTGCTTCAAGACTCCTGATCGCACTGTCAACTTCTAGGACATTGAGCTCCAAGAAGATCTCTCCTATTGTGAGCACCCAGTTGCCATTCTTGAAGAGACTGAACGCAAGACTCGCAACAAGTCAATCAAATTTCTCAAAGTCAAGTGGTCACACCATTCCGACCGTGAAGCTACCTGGGAACGCGAGGATCACCTCCGTGCTGAGTACCCGGCGTTATTTCAGTCCTAGATCTTGGGACGAGATCCTTTCGTAGTGGTGGAGTGTTGTAATACCCCAGATGTAACTTTCCCAATTTGTACTCCAACTCTTGCCGTTTCCGGTGTTAAGTTATTTTATTTTCTCGGGTTCAGGTCTTTGTCTCCGTGTGTTGTTATCGTTGTCATGCATCTCATATCATGTCATCATGTGCATTGCATTTGCAAACGTGTTCATCTCATGCATTCGAGCATTTTCCCCGTTGTCCGTTTTGCATTCCCGCGCTTCGTTCTCCTCCGGTGGTCAATTCTAGCTTTCTTTCGTGTGTGGGGATTAAACATTTCCGGATTGGACCGAGACTTGCCAAGCGGCCTTGGTTTACTACCGATAGACCGCCTGTCAAGTTTCGTACCATTTGGACTTCGTTTGATACTCCAACGGTTAACCGAGGGACCGAAAATCTATGCCTATAAATAGGACCGCCCGAAATTTCGCGGATCCCCTCTCTTCCTAACCCTAATTTTTCCACTCCGTCGCCCGCCGGACAAAAATCCCAGGCCGGACGTGTCCGGATCTATCCGCCGCCCGCCCGCACCAGTGGCAAGCTGCCATGTGGCGCGCCGCCGCCGCCGCCGAGGCCCGCGAGGCCCAGCCGAGGCCCCCGCGGCCCACTCACCATCCGCCGCCGCCCGCTGCTTCTTCTCCGTCCGCGCCGCCCGACCGCGGGCCGGCCACCGCCGTCACTCCGGCCGCCGCCAAGCTGCTCCGCGCCGGCGAGCTTGACGCCCGGCCTCGCCGCGCCGCCGTTCGGTCGCCCCACCGCCTCGCCCTCGCCTCGCCGCCTCACCCTCGCCGCCCCTCGGGTCCCGAGCCCCGGGCCGGCCTCCTCCTTCCTCCGGCGATCCCCGTCGCAGCTCCGCCGAGGGATCCGGTGGACCTCGGATTTCATGCGCCAGATCTAGATCCGGTGAACAGTAACCCTAGGTTGATTTTTTCCTTCTAAGTCCCAAATTCTCATATCCAAGTGCCCCTGTTCATATCCCCATAACTTTGCATCCGTAGCTCCGATTCATGCATATAGCATATCAAAATGTTCATCTCAGAGAGTACATCATTTCATTCCATTGCATCATTTTCATTTGAGTTCATCTTGATGCACGAAATGCTTTTGGAAGAGGGCTACTTGAGATAATTGTCAGATCTGCTACTCCATTTAGGTTTTTGTCGTTTTTGCCATGATTATTGTGTGCATGATATGCCCTGATGCTCTACATATGTTTTGTTAAGGGTTTTATCATCTTTCCAGAGGTGCAACCCATGTATTTTTTTGATGTGTGTGGTGCCTAGTGCAATCTTGCAAAGTGGTGCACTTGCTAATTTTGTTTTCAGGGACTTAGCATTTCCACTAAGTCCTTGAGCTGTTTATCTCATGTTGTCATATGTTCATGTTGTGTCCTAGTGATCCGTGCCTCTTTTGAGGATGATCAGTAAGGATGTTTTATTCATATTGTAGTGCTCTATCCATCCATGTCTTTGTTTGAAATTATGGAGCACCCTAGCTTGAGTCAATCGAGCTCTACTTTTGCTACTTTGTGAATCTAGGCAGATTGTCAACTTGTTTGCAATTTTGCCGGTGATGTTGTAGTTGATCCGTGCATGCTATGCCATTGTTCTTGCCATGTCTAGCTTGCATTTTGTGTGTTCTTGATAGATGTATACTTATCTTGTCATGACTTGCTCCGTAGTGAGTGCATCGAGCTCGTAAACATGCCTACTTGAGTTATGTTTCAGCATGTGCCAGTTTTCACTAAGTCTGAAAACTGATTATGTTTTTGCTATGTTCACGTGCTTGTTAGTATATTTTCTGATCCCTTTTGGCTCAAGGTCACTAATGGACTTTTGTTAAGCTATTTGAGTAGCTCCATGCCATGTTTTACTTTGCCTTGTTCAGATCCTGTAGCATGTAGTTTTGTTGCTCCGAAGAGGGCTACTTGGTCTAAAATTCCAGATAAGTGTTAATTTCACCAAGTCTGAGATCTGTTTTCCATATGCATTTTTGCCATGCTTGTTTGAACCTGTTAATGGATGAATTGGCCGTAGCTTAGTGCTAGACTTTTGGTAAGCAACTTGAATGCATCCCTGCCATGTATTTTTTGTCATGTTTGGGTGCTGTAGCATGTTCATCTCATTGCATTTAGATGGCTACTTGCTGTAAATCGCAGACCGGTGTCATATTTGAATCGCTTAGCATTTCCAAACCGTAACTCCGATTCCGGCGTTCTTTATATCGTTTTTAAGAGATTTCATCTCATCTTTCCAGTGGCACACTTGGATTTCCAGGTTGAGGCCAGGTTCATGCATTCCTTGTCAAATCTTGCATATGCATCCCGCATCACATCCCGCATAGCATATCATCCTTGCATCATATTGTTTGATCCTTGCACGTGGTTGATTGTGTCCTTGTTGCTTGTTTGTCATGTTTGGGTAGAGCTGGGAGACGAGTTCACTAATGAGGAGCCCGTTGAGTTTGCTTTCGAGGATCCAGTCAACTCTGACAGCTGCGCAGGCAAGATGATCATACCCTCGAAATCACTACTATCTTTGCTATGCTAGTTTGCTCGCTCTTTTGCTATGCCAATTCTATGATGCCTACCATTTGCTTTCAAGCCTCCCAAATTGCCATGTCAAACCTCTAACCATTCATGTCCTAGCAAACCGTTGATTGGCTATGTTACCGCTTTGCTCAGCCCCTCTTATAGCGTTGCTAGTTGCAGGTGAAGATTGGAGACCGTTCCTTGTTGGAACAGTTATTTACTTGTTGGGATATCATTATATTGCCATGTTATCTTAATGCATCTATATACTTGGTAAAGGGTGGAAGGCTTGGCCTCTCGCCTAGTGTTTTGTTCCACTCTTGCCACCCTAGTTTCCGTCATATCGGTGTTATATTCCCGGATTTTGCGTTCCTTACGCGGTTGAGTTATAATGGGAACCCATTGATAGTTCGCCTTGATTAAGGCTTTTCCAGCAATGCCCAACCTTGGTTTTACCATTTGCCACCTAGCCTCTTTTTCCCTTGGGTTTCCGGAGCCCGAGGGTCATCTAATT
>NC_057794.1:566939762-566980070 GCF_018294505.1 Triticum aestivum
GCCGGTGGCCACCAGGGGCAACTCTGGGCTGGCCTACCCGTACCTAGGACAATCTGAGTGTGCCCTGAGAAAGAGATATGTGCAACTCCTATCGGGATTTGTCGGTACATTCGGGCGGTGTTGCTGGATTAGTTTTAACCTGTGGAAGTGTCTTGAAGAACCGAGGTACCGAGTCTGATCGGAACGTCTCGGGAGCAGGTCTATTCCTTTGTTGACCGTGAGAGCTTGTCATGGGCTAAGTTGGGACTCCCCTGCAGGGATTTGAACTTTCGAAAGCCGTGCCCGCGGTTATGGGCAGATGGGAATTTGTTAATGTCTGGTTGTAGATAACTTGAACCTTAACTTAATTAAAATGAATCAACCGAGTGTGTTACCGTGATGGCCTCTTCTCGGCGGAGTCCGGGAAGTGGACACGGTGTTGGAGTAATGCTTGCGCGGGTTGTCCTCTAGTTTCTCGCTCGCGCTTTGCCTCCTCTTCTCGCTCTCTTTTGCGAATAAGTTAGCCACCATATATGCTAGTCGCTTGCTGCAGCTCCACATATATTTACCTTACCCTACCTATTAAGCTTAAATAGTCTTGATCGCGAGGGTGCGAGATTGCTGAGTCCTTGTGGCTCACAGATTACTATTACACCAGATGCAGGTCCAGGTGATTCCGCTCCAGGTGACGCGCTCGAGCTCAAGTGGGAGTTCGATGAGGACTCTCAACGTTACTATGTGTCTTTCCCTGATGATCAGTAGTGGTGCCCTGTTGGGGGTGATCGGGACCATGTCGCTTGTTGGGTTATCTTTCATTTTGGCGCCGTAGTCGGGCCATGAGTGTTTGGATGATGTATGTTATTTATGTACTTGATTGACGTGGCGAGTGTAAGCCAACTATGTTATCCCTTTTATTATCTATGTTACATGGGATGTTTGTGATGATTACCTGACTTGCGACATATGCCTTCAATGCGATTCTGCCTCTAAGTCGTGCCTCGACACGTGGGAGATATAGTCGCATCGAGGGTGTTACACATCTCTGGAGCATCGTTTAGATTTTATTGCTCTATCGGAAACTGGTCGAGAAAACTTTGCGCCCCAGTTTTTTACCTCTCTTACGGGCGGTGTTGATTTCGGTTGGCATTGTCTTCCTCCGCATGGAAGATCGGGTGGAATCTTGCTTGGTGTGAGATGCGATTCGCTAGAAGTCCGAAGTGTAGTGATGGGCGACTTCGCGGTTAAGTTTCGAGTCAGGTCTAAAGCTGATGGTTTCAACTGGGTTTTGGTGGAGGTATATGGTGCCGCACAGCCCGAGCTTAAACCGGAGTTTCTGGCGGACCTTGTTCGAATCTGTGGGTCCGAGCAGCTTCCAATTTTAGTTGGGGTGATTTCAATATCATTAGGAGGAGAGAGGAGAAGAATAATGATAATTTTGACGGCAGGTGGTCGTTCATGTTCAATACCATTATTGAAAGCTTGGATCTGAGGGAGATAGAGCTTTCTGGTAGAAAGTTTACCTGGGCTAATGCTATGCCAAACCCGACATATGAAAAGCTTGATCGAGTTCTCGCGAGCGTTGAGTGGGAACAAAAGTTCCCTCTTGTAATGGTACAAGCCCTCTCGCGTGGAATATCCGATCACACACCCTTGTTCGTGGACTCAGGGGAGCCGAACCATGTGGGAAACAAAAATACATTTTCCTTCGAGATGGCCTGGTTCGAACGCGAAGGTTTCTTGGACCTGATTGCCAGGGAATGGGCTAAGGGTGCAGGAGGTAGGACTTCTGTCGAGCGTTGGCCGAATAAGATTAGGTATTTGAGAAGTTTCTTACGGGGGTGGGATAAGAACCTTAGTGGGGTGTATAAGAGACAGACTCCTTTCTCTTATTCAGACCCTAGACTTAAAGGCTGAATCCACGATTTTGCAAACAACAGAGTTTTAGGTTAAAACTGAGGCGGAGAAGAGGTTGAAAGAACTTCTCCGCGAAGAAGAATTGAAGTGGGCATTGCGGGATAAGGTCCGCAAAGTGGTCCAAGGGGACGCGAATACTCAATTCTTTCACTTGATTGCTAATGGTAAGCACAGAAAGAAGAGGATCTTTCAGCTTGAACAGGATGAAGGAACAATTTTAGGACAGGACAACCTAAAAACTTATATAACCGAGTATTGCAAGCAGTTATTTGGACCTTTGGAGGATAGTTGTGTGTCCCTCGATGAGTCCAGGACTGAGGATGTGCCTCAACTATCGGCTGCTGATAATGATATTCTGGTTGCCCCGTTCTCAGAGAAGGAGGTGTTTGATGCTATTGCCCAGATGAAAAACAATAAGGCTCCCGGACCGGATGGATTCCCGGTTGAGTTCTACAAAAAGTGCTGGCACATTATTAAGGGGGATTTGTTACCTATGTTTCATGATCTGTTCTCTGGACAGCTTCACTTATTTCACTTGAATTTTGGAACAATCACACTGCTTCCTAAGAAAATGGAGGCTGTGAGAATAGAGCAGTTCAGGATGATCTGCCTTCTCAATGTTAGTTTCAAAATCTTCACCAAGGTCGGGACTAATAGGCTTACACAGATTGCGCATTCTGTGGTGCAACAATCCCAAACTGCTTTCATACCGGACAGAAACATCCTTGAAGGGGTGGTCGTCCTTGATGAAACGCTCCATGAAATCCATTCAAAAAAATTATATGGAGTAGTTTTTAAGATTGATTTCGAGAAAGCATACTATCAAGTCAAATGGCCATTCCTCCAACAGGCATTGCGTATGAAAGGTTTTGATGAAGCCTGGCGCCGCCAGGTTGAATCGTTTACGCAAAAAGGGAGTGTTGGAATTAAAGTGAATGACGATATTGCTCATTACTTCCAGATACATAAAGGCCGAAGACAAGGAGATCCGATGTCCCTATCATGTTTAACACTGTTGTTGATATGTTAGCAATTTTGATAGGAAGGGCTAAGAAGAATGGTCAAGTAGGTGGCTGGGTACCTCATCTTGTTGATAGAGGTGTATCCATCCTTCAGTATGCTGATGATACAATCATCTTTATGGAGCATGACTTGGCCAAGGCAAGAAATATGAAGCTGGTGTTATGCCTTTTCGAACAATTGACCGGGTTAAAGATTAACTTTCACAAGAGCGAGTTGTTCTGCTTTGGTAGAGCCAATGATGAACAAGAGGCTTATCGGCAATTGTTTGGGTGCGATTTGGGGGCTTTACCTAGGTATACCTATCCACCACCGTAAGCTGACAAACAGAGAATGGAAGTGCATCGAAGACCGATTTGAAAAGAAACAGAGTTGCTGGAAGGGCAAGCTCATGTCATACGGAGGCCCATTAATTCTGATAAATTCGGTGCTCACGAGTATGCCTATGTTTCTCTTGTCGTTCTTTGAAGTCCCAGTTGGAGTCAAGAAAAGACTGGATTTCTATCGATCGCGTTTCTTTTGGCAGGGTGATGAACTAAAAAGAAAATACCAGCTAGCTAAATGGGATATCATCTGTAGACCGAAAGACCAAGGAGGTCTTGGTATTGAGAATCTCGAAGTTAAGAACAGATGCCTTCTCAGTAAGTGGCTGTGGAAGCTGTCCAGTGAGACTGATGCCACGTGGGCGCAAATCCTTCGTAGCAAGTACCTTCAGACCAAAACTTTGTCCCAGGTGACAGTCAGGCCGACTGACTCGCCTTTCTGGAAAGGACTGATGAAAGTCAAACAATCCTTGTTTAATAGGACAAAGTTTATTATTGGCAACGGTGCTAGTACACGTTTCTGGGAGGATACTTGGCTCGGAGAGACACCCTTGGCCATTCAATACCCATCTTTATATCGTATTGTTCAACGACGTGAGGTGTTCGTTGCAACGGTATTTGAATCTATCCCCCTTAATATTCAGTTCAGACGGTCGCTAGCAGGCAATCGTTGGGAAGAATGGCTCCGTCTAATTAGGAGACTGATGGAGGTTCAGCTTTCTCAACAACCCGATGAATTACGCTGGAAGCTTACTAGGTCTGGAGTATTCACAGTTAAATCAATGTATATTGATGTTATCAATTCGAGCTTCATTCCTACCTCCAAGCATGTTTGAGCTGTCAAAGTTCCATTGAAAATAAGTGTTTATGTGGTTTGTCCATAAACAAGTTATTTTAACCAAGGACAACCTGATAAAGCGTAATTGGACAGGACCTAGTAGGTGTAGTTTCTGTGATCGGGATGAGACGATCAAACACCTTTTTCTTGATTGCCCGTTAGCCAAAGTTCTTTGGCGGACGGTCCATATTGCTTTTAATATTACTCCACCAAATTTTGTCAACACGTTATTTGGGACATGGCTTAATGGGATTGAGCCTGACTTAACGCGACATATTCGTGTTGGAGTATGCACTTTGCTCTGGACTATCTGGAATTACAGAAATGATTTGGTTTTTAACAGAACATCACGTATTCAATTTTTGCAGGTTATTTTCCGAGCCACGGCATTGATTCGTTACTCCGATGGAGGCCAGGGAGCATTTAGTTACTGGATCTATCCGCTAGGAGATGGTAGCTCGGTATATCTTCAACCGATTTGGATGGCGATCATGTAATAGGATAGGCAATTAGTTTAACTATCTCTCTTTTGCCAGCCGGTTGTGGCGTCTTTTATTTGGCTAGTTTGTGTTTCTAGCCCATTTTGGCTCTGTGTGAGCTTGTTTTCACTTTTTCCAGTTGGAGACTTTGAGACCTTGTTGGAACCTTTTTATTTGGTTAATAAGATGGCCGTATGCATCGTTCTGACACAGAGGCCGGGAAGATCCCTCTTTTCGAAAGAAAAAGGTAACATACAACCCCCATTTCCATTCAAGAAAAAGGAGTTTGGGACTCTTCACGAACCTGCATCTCCAGTGCACAGGCCACACCGTCAGATGCTTTTTTAACCCAAGACAGCAAACTACATCTAAGGAGTAGTCAACAAAACTAGGCGTACAGCAAACAGCAGGAAATAGCAACAAATAACTACGAATTGATGAACTTACAAAACACACAAGCAACCTCCAGCTTTGATCCCTCAAGCAAGTCGAAGATCGTCACCCATTGCAAATCCTTCTGACCCAGGCGCCCAGCATGTCGCCTCGGATAGCTTCTTAGACACCAGCTGAAGCATATTTCGAACCCCAGTAATCTTCATACATTTTCACATGAAACGGCAGTGCAGATTTTCCCACCTAAGACTGCACAGTCTGATCGTAAACGTCTTCTTGCGTTAGTGCTGTATCGAAATCTTGGTCGCCGTGCTGGGCGTCCCCTAGGATGCCGGCATGGGTTAGCAACGCCCAGAGATGTGTTATGAACTCCCCGCCAGAGCTCAGAAATATCTTGTGCTGAGAAGCCCTTGTAGATGCAGCCAGGTGGATAACAAATCCTGCCCAGAACTCTGACAAGAACCTCCACAGATCTTCCGGCTTGTCACCGCTGAACGCTTCTGCCATCTTCTTGCCAAGATCTGCCCCCTTCTTCAATATGGTGTCGTCTAGATTTTCCTCTTTTTTCCCATCCTGGTTTTCCTCGTCCTGTTTTCCCCCGTCCACTTTTTTCTTATACAATTCTATCTCCTCTGATGCATATTTCTTGAGCCGTCCAAGCATTTGGGTGGACTGATAACAAGGAGCACATGAGTTAAATTTTCCGTTGAAAAGGCGACTTTTTTCTTCACGCACCTTTATCAGCACCGACCTGGCCATTAGGCTGTTCCCAGGCACCAGAGGAGGAACCAGTGTGAGCACATACGCACAGTACTGCGACAATGTCCTAGCAATCATGTACTGAGACCACAGAAGATCTGAATCACCTTCCGAAGGTTTGCGCCGGCCAAAGTCTTGCCCACTCCAATACATACTGGCTGAGACCTTTCTGTTTTCAGCGAGATCAATCTCGCAGTAGCATGTAGCAATGTGCCAAATCAGCAGAATGTGCACAGAATCCTTCACGCCATTTACCACTTCGGTGAAATTTGCGCGAAAACCGTCGGTTACCCCGACTTTGCCAAATGCTCGCTCAAGGTAGTTGTCCAACCGCGGGGGATCCTCGGCTAAGCAGTCTCTGAGACAGTTGATCACAGTATGCTTCACTTCCTGGGACAGATGTACAAAGTACCTGGAACATCGTTCTGGAAAGAACAAATTGGTGGGGAAGACAAAACAGGAGGGGAAGAGAATGTTGCATTGGCCAACCTTTCCATGCCATCTTGGCAACCAGGGCACAGAGAGCCTACAGAGCTTCCGCACAAGATCCTTGGTCATCGGGCTTCGCAGCCACCATGGCTTCTGCACGTACTGGCACAACAAAATTATCTTGGTCCAGTCTGAGAACACGTAAGTTGTGATCTCCCATGTCTCTTTTACAAAAAGAAACGACAGGAGAAACCATGTAAAAGTTACTCCACCATGAACATTGCCGAGCTCGTCTCTTGTGCCAACCTTGGAAAAGCTATAGATAGCAACCGCCATGCCTCCAATCCCTCCTATCAGAATGGTGGATAGCAGGAGCCGGATGAATGGGAAGCCTTTCGCAAATACTATGGCATGCCTGCTGTTGAAGAAGTCATTGAGGAAAGACAACTCGGCCTCGCTGACACGGAACGCCCTTTCGGAGTTGCAGGGCTCACCGAGGATCCCATCAAGAACCAGCCGTCTTGTCCTTTTCAGCTTGGCCTCATGGATGCCGAAGTTGAAGAAGCGCCTGCGAAGAAGCTTGTAGAGTGCAAAGGAGAGGCAAAGGTCCTTGAGCTCCTCGTCAAGGGCGTCAGCCGGATCGGCCGGCTCCTCCCAGATCTTCTCAAGCGTCAGGATCTCCTTGTGCTCCTCTCTCAACGCCAGCAAGAGCCTCCTGATATTCCCAGTTTCCTCCACCATACCAGTATCTCTTGCTTGTCCGCCGGTTTCGTTCTTCTTCATCTTCCGTTTCTTGGCTTCGCCCCGCACCAAGTACCGGTACCCCTTCATTGTGACAGGGTCACCATCACCCCCACCACCAGCTTCGTGCTCATGACGCATGTACTCTGTTAATAGTCTCAAATCCTCTCTGTGGCTATCGTTGGCAAATTCAGAGGAGATAAAACCATAGATGATGCGTAAAGAGTTGACTGACCAAAGCAGCCAACCAGTTACCTTGAGAATCCTGGGTGCCTTGGAGCGAAGGATGTTGGCAGACCAGAAGGAGGACATGAGGTCTACCAACGGGGTTTGCTTCAGGGCGATGCCGGCCGGGCGGCCTATCTTGACGCTGTAACGGAGGGTGACCAACAGCACAGCCCACACCTTGTAGTAGTAGTCCTTATCGGAGGGGCGTTGCATGATCCCAAGACTGTATATGGTCAATGCTTGGGTTACTGCGTCCATAACGATCAGAGTCATTCTCATGGCCTTGCCTGTTGACCGATGCCGCAAAGCATCCAGCACAAATCGGGTCACCATGAGCGCTGTAGTGAGGGCGACGACGAATTGAATAACTATAGGGTTGAGTATTTCGCCATCCTTGTGTACGATACTTAGGATGATTTTGAACGCCATTGCAAGGATAAGCAGCTGGATGCAGTGGCGGAGCCAGGAAAATTTATTAGTATGTGCTGCCACCTACGAAAAGGGAAAGAAAAAAATACATCAAATGCATAATGATATGAAATTGACGAACGGCATGGTATGCAGCCTGGCTCTTTCCTAGACAATTTGAAAAACTACAAATGCAGCCTGGTTTGAACAACAATTCCCTAATGATCCTGCGGCTGTCATTTTTAATCTATGCCGTTATCTCACAAATGGGGCAAGCCAATCTTGTAAACAAGAACAGGCGGTGGAAGCATTGATGGAGTGCTGAGGATCAAGAAGGCGATGCAGGAGATTTTACTCCAGGACGCATGTTTGGGCGCCTAATGTACCCAGGATTGCCATGAGGTGATCTTATCTGAGATCACATGTTCATCCCTTGTTCCTCTTTTATCTAGTCATATCCTGTAGTGGCTACTCGTAAGATTTAAAGTTCAGTCCGGTGTGCTCTATGCTGGGTGTGTGGATACTGATGGTATGTCCAGCAGGTTAGGCATTAGGGCCCTGTGTGGTTAATTGCCTGTGCCATGTTAGAACACTTTTTTGGCTGTTCTGTTTCTAGCTTTCCTATTTGGCATGTTATAACTTGTAAGACTCACGGTTTCTCTAAATGGAAATCGACGAGGTGTGCTCGTTGTTTCAAAAAAAGAGAATGGTATATATGCAGCAGTTGAGAAACATTGGAATGCAGCTTGCCAAAAATGCGAAGCTATAATTCAGAGAAACTTGACAAATTCTTGACGGCACAAACATATACAAGGAAGCCATCAAACTGACCTGAAGTACGTACAGAATCCACTCGACCGACGTCCGAAAGAAATTGATTTCCCTGCCACCTGAACCTGAAGTCAGGAACCAGGTAAATTAAACATCCTACTAGCTGTATGAACTAGTGAAAACTGAAAAACAATACTGTATTCAACATGTTGTGTGCTGCACTAGGACCAGGAGTGAAATAATCTCATATCAGTATAAAACAAGAACTATATGAGTTAAAAAAAGAAGACAACCAGTACCTCCCCTTCTCCCTTTGACAAGAACTGCTTCTCGTGCCTGGCGGGGGGTGGCGGGCTGGGAAGCAAAAGCAATGGGCGGTGCGGGAGCAGGGGATCGCACGCAGAGAGAGTGAGGGTGAGAGATTGGGGAGTAGGTGAAGATTTGTGGAAGTCACGTGGAAGGGGACGCCGGAGGAAGCTAACCGGTCGTCATGCCGAATCAGAGTTCATTCATCTCACAGAACTGCCAGTAGGAACACCTTGTTTGAAAATGTCCAGAGTCCAATTATTTACATGTTTGGACATTAATTAGGTCGATGCAGAGAGGAACTAGTTGTCCATTTCCATTTGGACAGCAATCAAATCTTGTGGCCCGCCGCCACCGGACCAGGCGGCCAAGGAAGTTAATACTGATGCGACATGAAAAAAAGGCAGCTGGAACATTGATGTGCATATAGGACATCTTACCAACCATGACAAGAGAATGTATGTGCCTTGTTCCAAGAGGAAAGCAAAAGATCAACGACATCAATTATGTACTTTTACGATTTGTTTTTTTTAATTTACAGCTTTATTCGCTTGGTCTGGACGTGGATACATGCCTTTGATCATTGCTATATGTGGTCTGTCAAAGCATGCTTAGAGCATCTCCAGCAGCTCCCTCACTCCAAAAAAAGCACGCATAGAAGAAAGTTGACGCAAAAAACGTGCTCCAGCAGTTTCCCAACACCGTCGCCCCCGCTTACATGGCAATTTTGCCCATGAAGAGAGAAACATGAAAAAGTGAATGAAGTGGGCTCTCATGCAAGAGCCTAGCTATATGCGTACTTCTAGGAAAATACAATAAATACGAAGAAAGAGATAGAGAGAAGGTAGAAAAAAGTAGTAATCTTATAGCTAACCTTGTTGTATGAGTGACTATAAGTGGTGACTATATATGACAGCCAGCCGTTGGCAATATTATTAACCATGCACTTCCCTTATTCTGACAATACCTAGTACTATTAGAAATTGACCAGGCAGAGTTGTTGCCTAGCTGGACCAAACCTCACACGCTAGCATCTTACTAGCATTTCTCCTCAAGAACCAAGACCCAGGAGCCAGGGCGGTCACCTAGGATAGCCAAGCATCGAGGGACAAGAGAAACTGGAGGAGGAAAAGGAGTCTGGGCGGGGAAGCCCAGAATCAGCCACAGCTCGGCAAGAGGTGGAACAAAGCTCCCCCGCAAAAAAATAGGCGGAGCAGAGCGAGCAGAACAAGGAAAGCACCAAGGGAGGCAAGGAAGAATATCAAGAAGAGTGGAGTCAAGGCATCCTCCCCAACCAGATTTAGATAGCATCAAGTACAGGTAAAACCTTGTATTTGTATTTAAGGGCACCATGAATAGCATGTTACTATGAGAAACAGACATAAAAACTTTAAGATTTCAGTAAGGGATAGTGATCTTGGCTACAGGAGATGGAGGGATCGATGATTGTTTTTCTACGCATAGATATGTAGCAGCATCGCCTTATCATGCAAATAGAATCAGGTCTAGAGCCCTTAAATATGGAAGCTAAAACTCCAAAGTAAATCCATCTTTTATTTTCAGCAAAGGTCTTGTTGAGGTGTATGGTTATACATCTCTGCTGATTTAACAAGTTAAGTTGCATGCCCGTCGCTAAAATACAGTAAAGCACCTTGATCTTGCATGCGAGTACTTCATCTAGGTATATTAGTCCTCAAATACTGAGCCTAAATTTGACTTACAATATATGATTTACCAAATGATTTATACTTGTGTCATATAACTCATAATTTATTAGTCGAATTTTGGGTCAAGATTAGGCTCAATTCGAGGGGGGTGCATATAAATACGGATGGAGGAAGAATCTTGTTTGCATGCTTTTCTTGATAAAGTGCATAGTCCAGGAAATTAACTGAATGTACTACTATGGGATCAAAGAGAAGAAAACTGTAGGTTCGATTTTCAGTTTAGAGTAGTACCTGTACTATATGTGCAGCAGCACCTTTTCAAATTCAAGTTCAGGTTCATGTCATTGTACATAACAGGTCGTAAGTCGTAACAGATACAAACCCTTAGTATACATTAGTCAATGTTCTGTAGAGATGCATGGTTTGCGACACGGGCATAACCTGTAATGGGTATTTCTCACCAAGTGCACTCTTTGCCAGTACCATAGATAAATGGTTGCTGACTGAACAAGTCCACATGCAAATATCTGAAGATATAAGAAGTACTCCTACCTTACTTTGCTTTGTGGATCAGTATTTTGGTTTACATGCTTGGCTGTGTGAAGTGTAAACAAATAAAAGACTAAGCTGTATACCATGCTAAGCCTAAAAAGAGGACCCTGCTGTACACTTGATCAATTGTCAAGTAAATAGCTGAGCTTCATATTCAAGATCCAGGAGAAGAACTAGAACCTAAAAGGACCATTTGTTCACACTTTGCCTTAGGTTTTATTTTTATTTTTTTAGAACCATATTTAAACTGTAGTTCAGGTTCAGACCTAATTCCCTCAGACCAGCTTCATAAAAGACTTAACCTTGCCATGGCGTAAATAGTTTCAGGAACTCAAGTAGCACCCTGTTTTGAACTGTACAGCATATGAGCAGGTTAGTAGCATGTGCACATGGCAAATGATCAGGTCGACCAATAAACTGAGCAACTTGGTTTAATTCTCTTTGATCTATCAATTAGTATCATACTGGTGACCAAATTAGCATAATTACCAATACTGTTGGAGTCAGTACGGGAAGCATGAAATTTGTTTGGCTGGACCAATATAGCAGCTTGTGTGTTTCCTTTATCCATTCATTATTTCAGAGAAAAGCACCATCCAAGTAAAACAAAAACAGAAAGTTAGTTATGAACTCCAATTTTGTTATACCATGTCAGCTAGCACCAGTACATAGTCCGAGACGAACTGTAAATGGAGAAAGTAGGAAGTAATTTTATATCATAATTAAACATGTACTCCCTCCGTTCCTAAGAGCATCTCCAGCCGCGCCCCCAAGGCCCTTTTTTCGCCGGCTCGGGCCGAAACTGACGCCGGCGGACCCAGGCCGAACCCTGTGCGCTGGGGGCGCTTGGGGGCGCCGGCCGAACCATTTTTGGCGTGAAAATCGGCGGGCCCTCCTTGACAGCGACTCGGCTCTTTTCGCCGCTTCTCGTCCTCATTGCCTTGATTCCCGCGGCGGAATCAATGCCAAAGCTGCCACGCGCTGCCGCGCCGGTCAGCCTCCTCCATTGATGCCTCACGGGCGGCGTAGTGAAGACGGAATGACGCGCGTCCCTCGCCCGCCACGCGTACACACGGCGGCCACGCGTACGGGCGGCGCCTCCGCCTATATAAGCCACCACCATCGTGCCTGTGACGCACAAACTCTCCACCGCCGACGCCCTCGTTCCTTGACACCCCCATTCCTCCCTTTCTTCTCGCCGTTTCCAGTTCAACCATATGGCCGAGCGCTTTCCAGGCGATGGCACGGCGGCAAACGGCTTCAGCCGCCGCCACCTTCACGAGGACGAAACTCGGTTCCTCTACGAGGCCGAGTACCCGGTCCAGCCGGACATGCGGGTGCCCGGGGCGTGGAGGATCAGTGCCGGCGGGGTCCCGGTGCCACCGACGCCCACCGGGGCGGCACGGCGTGCGGAGATCGCGCGTATCCGCGTCTCTCTGGCGCAGGCGGCGAGGAAAGGTCCGCGATACGTCCCCGACAGCCCGCTCTGGGAGCAGTACTTCCGGCGCCGCCACACCGAGCAGCTCGAGGCCACCAACGGTGTCGTGCCCTCCGGAAGGCTCAACTCCGAAGGCCGCCGCCGATGGTGGGACGTGCCTGGCCGCACGCTGGAGGCCGTCCTCTAGTACATCGAGGGCGACAACACGCCTAGGCTAGAGCACCCCGCTCCCCCCGTCCTTCTCCCGCCGGCGTGGGAGCTCGTGGACGCCGAGGTGCATGGATCCGGGGGCGTCCTCCTCCTCATCCGGCCGCTCGTCCGGCTCTCCCTGCCCCCGCCCCGTCAAGCCGGAGCGCCGGGACACGCCGGTCAGCCAGCGCACCCGCAGCTCCGGCGTCCGCATCGCCAACTCCTCCCCCACCTCTAGCCGCCTCGTCCTCGTCAGGCCGAAGGTGGAGCCCGGCCTCCCCGCGGAGTACAAGGCCATTGTCCGGCGCGGCTTCTCCGACGAGGCCTTCCTAAAGTGGGCGCGAGACGACTACCTCCGCGACGAGATGGTCCGGTAGCGCCGAGCCCTGGAGGAGATAGCCGCCCGCAAGCGTGGGTGCGAGGACGAGAATGGCGTGGTGATCGTCGACAACGACGAGGACGAGGACACCCCCGGACCATCCAACCCGCCGCACCAATCTGGGGAGGGGTGCAGCAGGGACGGCGGCCGCGGAGGAGGCGACGACGACGGCGGCGACGACTACACGCGGTTCTACAGGCTCCTCGGCATGTAGAGCTTCAAGGGCGGCGAGCGGCGAGGAACGGCGAGGGCGACGACGGGCCTAGTAGCGTTTTTTTTCTTATTTTGTAAAATATTTTTAAATATGTATGAACTCGCCGAAGTTTGTGCCTTGTTTGCGCCTTGTTTGTGCCTTGTTTGCGCCTTGTTTATGCCGAATTTTAGTTTTCAAAAAAAAATCATGGGCGCCGCGACTGGGGAGCATCACGCCCCCAGCACGCGGTTTGCGCCGGTGCGCCCCCAGGGGGCGATTTTTAGCACCTCCTAGAGGCCAACGGCTGGAGATGCTCTAAATATAAGTATTTTCATAGATTCTAATAAGGGACTACATACGGAGCAAAATGAGTGAATCTACACTCTAAAATATGTCTATATACATCCGTATGTAGTTTGTATTGGAATCTCTAAAAAGACTTATATTTAGAAACGGAGGGAGTAAATGATTACCCTCTTGAAATACATCAAAGTCAATTGCTACATTCACCCACCAATCTATCTTTTTCCTATATTAGTGACCAAAGTTACAACAAATTGATAGCAAACTTTATTGACAATCAAGTACTTCCTCAGTCCCATAATGTAAGCCGTTTTTTCACACACGAAGGGAGTATATACACAAACAGAATTAGTATTTTTTTATATATGTAAAAGGGCGCTTGTATTAACTAAAAATGTAGCACCAAACGGATACAAAGCATCATCAACGACACTCAGCCTCTGCATAGCTATGATGCATATAGCCAAAAGTACCATGTTTGAGAATAGAAGTAAATAAATTGACATAATGGCAACAGTAAAGCACTATAAGACCGACACTATGCCTATGTCTAAGCATGGGGTGGACCAATCTGAAGATTATGCTGCCACCCATGTTGGATTAAAACCTCACTGGCCACCCACTCCAACTGCATACACACCGTCTTGAACAACGGTCAGTACTCCATTGGGTGTTGCATAAACCAAGTTCAAAGCCAGTGCATACAATGAAAAAATACCTACAACGGAGAAGAATTTTTGCCAATAAAAACAATATCATCTCTACCTGCCAAACGATCATATTAAGGCAGGCACTCCCACCCTTATTAGCGTGCAAAACCTATTTGCTATTCCATCAAGGTAGTGACCATATATTGGCAACACTTGTCGGCAGATATAAATCAGACGTTATTTGATGTTCTTTCTTCTTCAACGCTGTAATTGATAACTTGAATTTATGGGAAGCCGGTATGTTGGGAAGGGTTCGGGGCCGATATATGAGAAAATCGATTGGGTACTCATGGTTACCGAGTGGGAATTAAAATTCCCATTGGCAACCGTGCATGCCCTAGATCGTATCGAGACACTATCGTACCGTGTGGTGCCTTCAGGAAGGATACGACTCCAGGCTGTATTAAATAATGCCATGTGAAGTCGAGAGTCAAGGTGATCCAGGACATACACATGGAAGCCTAGTTTACCTACCTCAAGAATAGCCCAAAAGACCAACCCAAGTTCCCATACACAATCACCGATGATTTTATGTTTAGCCAAGTTTGTTGGACCCGTGCTATCCCAAAATATGCCTCTCATGTGGAAACTCGTGCTGGTGTGGAAATTTCCGCCTTCTTGTGCGGTTTTTGTTTCTTTTTAAAGGAATAAGACTTAGATTTTTGCGAAGACACCATGTAGTCACAAACATGGACTCGGGTCTCGGTTCAACCAGCCCAACCTCAGTTACCTCACCATCCAACTTAGTATTGTTTATACCGTCAATTTTTTTAAAACTTTGACTTCTGGTATGGTAGAATTATTTGGATGTGATATTTGAGGAAATATATGTCTCGGAAAGTACTTCCTAGCATTTTTTTGGAATCTATAAACATATTACAATAGGATTTGTGGTCACAATGGCATTAGGGGGGCAGGTTTGTGTTTAAATGGCAAGTTTTCTATTTATTACTAAATAATAATAAAACAACATGTGTGATCTAGAGCTGGTCAAATATTAATAGTACTTGAAGAATATCAGATTCACTTGATTTATAATAAGTATTTGAAAATAATTGTCAGGGGGGCTCACGCAAACCAAAGGGGGAAAACATGGTGAAGGCCACCGAACTTGTGAAATGGTCCTTACTTTTTGAAGATAGTGATAGCGCGGTGCTTATGAGAATTGAGTTCCTTGTTGTGGCCATTGCATCTGTCTTCCTCCTGATGTCATTCTTGGACATGTTCCGTCGTCGGTGCCGCTACTCCTCCATCAAGTACCTCTTACTTATCCTCGACGCCATAAGTGATTCCTCATTCATCTACACAATTGGGCTGATGCAGAGTGCACCCTTCAAGAAAGATCTGTTTTCAATATGGGCGCTAATATTGGTCAACCTGCGGTTCAATGCTTGCTTCATCTCGGCATCCCTGACCAAGACAACAGCCACATTACCGAGGGCGCTAGGGTGATGTCACTTCTAGGGGTGGCCTTCTTAATTGGCACACAGAACAGTCAGTTCAAGCATCCCATCTGGGTGCTCTGGGCAATGCAGCAAATGAGAAGTATGTACCTAATAGTTGCGTACAGTTGGGCCTCAGGCTCCTTCTTGCACGGTTGGAGCTCACCACTTGTGACAGCATATATGGGTACCGAGGCTGGTATTTGTAGGGAGGGGGATCCGACCACAATGTTAAAATACAAGTACCTGGTCTGTGGAGATCAGAAGCAGAAGGTCCAGCTGCAGGCGCCTGGGTATGAATTTTATCTGAAAGTGAAGTCAGAGGGAGTATTCATCACTCTTGACAAGACTTGGCAGCTGCCCAGCAACCAGCATGCAGACGACGATGCAGGGGATGTCCAACCATCATGGACCAAAGACCTATGCCTGTCCTTTGCACTATACCGGCTACTCCGTTGCAGATTTGACGACTTACCCCTGCCAGCCGATAGTATTAAAAGCACCAGAAAATTAATGTATGAAATTATTGGCAAGAAGGATGAAGATTTGTCTGCACAAATACATCACCACGCCGAGGGAACATTCAGCGGAGATTTACCTGCACAAATAGGCCACCACAGTGAGAGATCATTCAGCAGAGGTTTACCTGCACATATAGACCACCACGCTGAGAGAGCATTCGGAATTGCTGAGTTGGAGCTAGCATTCCTCAATGACTACTTCTACACAAGATACCCCATCCTTTTTTGGCGTGGCTTCCCGCTGATTTTTGCTTGGTACCCTCCCTTGACCATTGCTCTCATTGCTTGGCTTGGAAGGGACATTTATAAACTCTACAAGCCTAAACAGGGGGAAATTGCCCACGTCGTACACAGGGTCAACGTTGACCTGATCATCACATGGATATTCATGGGGATTATCGTGCTGAAGGAGTCTTGGAAGGTGGTCACCTACTTGTTGTCCGACTGGACCAAGGTGATGTTGCTGTGCGAATACACTTCGAGGACCCTGAAGTGGGTTCCAGAGTGGCTGTGGGAGTTCTTGGTTCAGATCTTGTGCACACCTGGATGTAGAATTGGGCGCCGTTGGCACAATAAGATCGGTCAGTATGAATTCTTGCAGTCATTTGGTCACAATCCTAGGAACATTCTTTACTGGTTAAGCCTTGGCTTGGTCCCAAAAGAAATTAGAGGTGCAAAAGTAGGCAGCCCAGCGGAGCTGCCAGAGGATGTGAAAGCCGCCGTTCTCAAGTCACTTTGCTCATTAGATCTTAAGCAGAACTCACTAAAGTCAGACCTGCCGACTGATGTTAAGCAGTTCAACTTCGAGTGGACTTTCAAACTGGGTACATGGTGCCATAGCATTCTTGTGTGGCATATAGCAACAAGCCTCTGTGAGATTGAGCTTGCCCAGCACTACAACTCAAGCTTAACCACTTCTGAGTTACTGTCTGCAATCAAGACTGCTCTCAATTGCTTTTCCTCCCAGCCATATGTTATAAAGGAAGACAGAATTGAAGGGTGGCTGCGGGCTAATTATATAGCCGCCAACAGTATATCACGCTACTGTGCCTATCTGCTTCTTATAGAACCAGATTTGCTACCTGACAGTTTCCTAACTGCCGATGACTTATTCAGAAACACCGTCGATGAGGCTTTAGATATCCTGAAAGGCTGTGACACCCTGCAAAGCATATACAGAAGGCTGATTCGAGGAGTGCCTCAACAAGACGATCAAAAAATGGACAGATTAAGGACCCATCCCAATACGATACTTGCGAGTGCTGCACGCCTTGCTTGGTCTCTGATTCATGAGATCCCAGATGAAGTAGTTCGCTGGAAGGTCCTCGCAGAAGTCTGGGTCGATATACTGGTACACACAGCCCCCTCATGGAATGCCTCGGCTCACAAGAAATGCCTTGCAACAGGTAGTGAGTTCATAACGCATATATGGGTCATTCTTTCTCATTGCAACGTCCACAGCAGCAAGCGCTGGCCATACCAAGAACCCCCACACGATGACGACGACCAAGGAGTGGAACGGCAAGGAGTGGGAGCACCAGCACCACATGAACCAAATGTGGGTGCTGCTGGTGAACGAAGCGTCAGCAAGGATCCATCAAATGGAGCACTGCAAGAACAAGACCAAAAATGGGGTCCAATTCCGGGGCAGCAATTGACCACAAATGGTCAACAGCTTGCTCAGAACGAAACAGATGAAAGCAACAAAATACAAGAGCTCGGAGCCGATTGGAAAGGATGACATATCTCATTTGCAGTATAATCGAATTTGAATGTTCAAAATTGTCATTTATGTACTTTCATTGCCCATTTTCAAAAAAAATTGTACGCGTGCTTTGCAGTGAACACGTTAATTTCTTCTCAAGTTGAACATGCATATGCTCTAGTTTGTGAGATCTATCTCTGAATTCTATATCTGTATTCTGAAGTATCAAGTGAATGTCCTCTTTGGAAAGGAAACAATTAAATGCTTCCTGTATATACTTTTTATCCTTATGCAAGTGTGTCCAGTATATACTTTTTTTAATCTAATGTGACCTGCCACTAAGCTTCTTTGGTTCATGAGGATTCCAACACTCACTGTATTTGCCAACAACTAGAATTGGGACCACTGTTCTGTTGCTGTTCCAAACGATTGAGACTCACTTTTCCCCGCAGGCAGCCATGACGGCAAATCCTGGTCCCGCCACTTCAGCTGGCTAAATCACAGTAATAAGTCACTACTAAATTGACATAAACATGGGAGGTTGGGATTTTGAATATGCTCTTATCTCTTAGGGGAAATGCAATTATCAGGTTCGAGGATTTCGATCGGATTGGAGGTACAATTGTATTCTCATCTGCTAGAGAAAATATGCTCGTAGTTGAGGTAAAGTCGCTCGCGTGGATTGAAGGTGTGATTCAATTTGCTGTATCTAGTAAAGCAAGTCCCCACAAAATCAACAGGGCTGCCGATGAGAACAACCTTTTCTTCGTTTGCAAATATATTAGGAACATACTGAAACTACACTACATTAATAACAAATCAACCTTTTTACACTAACAGACATTTGTGAATTACCCGTTGAGAACTGCCGCCCACTGGTCTGCAGACTTGGAGAGCTGGGGCCAGGGCTTGCCGTCATGGCTGCCACTGGGCCTTCTCTGCCAATACCTAACGCCGACGCGTGGCTTTCACCCGCTGCTCGCCGCCGGCCCTCAGCCGCCACCCACCGCCGAGCGCCCTTGCCTTTTCTTTTTAGGGGACCCCTTGACTTGCCTAGGGTTCATTGCGACAACATCTCTTCGTTCTTTTTTGTGTTTTTTTCTATATCTATACTACTATTAAACAATTGAACATTTTCTTTTTTAAAGCCACCCTATTATGTGTACCTAGGCTAATTTGTGCCGCCAGATTGTCGCATCTAATGAGATCTAATGGCCTAAATACATCTGACCGGGGGTCACGATTGCATGTAGCAATTACTGTTGGCTGACCATGCTCCACCGAGCGGACGAAATTTCCCATGCCCGATCTGGATCAGGCCCCACACAGCCACCACTCCGCTAATCTCGTCCGTCTATTCCGTAATCTCTCCCATATCCGTTCGCCCTTCAAGAAAATGTTGCCGTCCCTCCCACGCGTAGCACCGGTCCTCCTTCCACCTTCCCCTTCCACCCATCTGGCCTTCCCGCTTGCCGCTTCCCCGCTCCCCACGCGTCTCCTCTGGTGGCCGCCTTCGGCGAGTGGAATTTGTTCCTCACTGGCTCGCTGCATTCTTCCGCCGCGAGGTGTTGGTGTGGGGATGGGATCTGACAGGATCGGGACGAGGAGGCGGCTGCGAGGTACACGCTCTGGACGCCGCGCGTGGATGCGCTCATTGCCGAGGCCGAGGCCGCTCTTTCTGGAGGCCGACGCCGCTCTTTCTGGAAGAAATCCATCGGTGTCAAGCGGGGTGACGTGGACACCTACGTCCTTCATGTTTGGGCGCTGGAGGGCGACGGGAGGCATCGATTCGCCTAGGGGACTGCGGCTGCTAGAAGAGATGCAGCAATTGAAAGATGCACAGGTCAGCAACGCCTCTTCCCCCTCGCACTGTTCCTCCGGACCTGTAGGTAACTGCTTGCATGCTTTGTAATATGGCATCGTGTATGTGATGTATGATGTTGCAAGTGAGACTATTCCAATTAACTTGTAGATTTCATGCATCCCATAAAGCCATAACTCCTGCCTGCAATCTAGCTCACACTAGCAAATTTCTGACTTCGCTTCTAACCTAATTGCCTTGAATTCGTGTACATAATTATAGTATGACAGAAATTTCAGGATTGTCTCGATTAGAATTGCTGCATGGGTACCTGTTTTTCTCCATTAAAATACCTCATGTAATGCTACGTTCCACATTTTCTGCATAACGGCATGTTCATATTTATTGTGGACTTTGCCTTGGTTTCTCTTGTCATATTTCTTGTACTCTATAAGGGGTATTATATACTGTTTTTGCATTTTTTTTACTGAAGCGTGCAGCCATATCTTCCAATTTTGCTTCAATATGTGATCCCATATGCACGACAATTGGGCCTCTTTTTGTCAATTTGAGGAGCAGGCTTTCATAATGAATTGTGTGATTAATGATAGTCCTCACCCTGCAGGTACTTGATGAGATGCCACTAAGTCAATCTGCTATCTCAGGTTATATTGGATGGTAATTTATTTTACAATACAACTACATCTTTCTTGAATCAGATTCGGACTGTTTGCGTGAAATTTTGTTCTATAGCTATTTTTGGGTGGCTTTCTTTGTTTTGCTTTATGTTGTATAGTCAGTAGAAAACTCAAGCCCCATCATCTAACAATTCTGTAGTAATGACTGAAACTATTCGAGGACAAATCTTGGATTATTGTTGTCGTTGGAATTTAGAGTTGCATGGTTGACATGGTCAACATGGCAAAGAAAGTATAGAAGATTTGCCAAACCAGGTATGGGCTTGTAGAGTACATCAGGTAATCAGATTCTGCACCCAAATTTAATTTTACTTGATTTTAAATGCTTCTAGGGAGATAATGTCGATATGCTAGATTGTGTTGTAGTTTATGCTTGTCTGGTTATGTATATTTTCTTCCAGAGCGTCACATTTCCTTTTTGAGAAATTCTAATGGTGTAGGCTGAGCATGGACGTTTGTGCTGCTGTGTGTTGAGGTCAATCTCAGTTTGGTACACAGTAGAGCAAAGGGCGTGGCACTCGCCAAATATGGTGTATGTCGGACTTTCCCCATTTATTTTTTCTCACACCATACAAGAATTATACAGCTAGGTGATCAGCTCATCATAGCTTTAAATGAAAATAAGTTAAAAATTAGTTTGTCAATAGTCACTAGATACAAATATACGCCCTCCGTTTCTAAATATGAGTCTTCTTAGATATTTCAATACGGACACATACGGATGTCAATAGTCACTAGATACAAATATACTCACTAAATTCATTCGTTTCGCTTCGTATGTAATTCATATTGAAATCTTTAAAAAGACTTATATTAAGGAACAGAGGGAGTACTATATTGGGCTCTTTGTTTCAAAAGTTGTTTCTTATCACGTATAGAGGTTCAGTATAGTTTGCAGCTGACAAGATCCGTATGACTTGCACTACTTGATGTTCATGTCAAGCCACACTTACTGTTATCACTAAACTGAAAAATGTCAACTTCCTAATTAAATTTACTGAAATATTGTGAAGCTGAAGCTCTCTGCAGGTATTATATTTCCTGCTCAATATGCTCCTGTATAAAACATTTTTCTTGACGTGTGAGCAAACTCTGACGGACAATATGCTGATTAACTTTGTTCTAAACTGTTGAATCGCCATAGGGAAGATAGTAGTGTAGTACTGAGGAAATACAAAGAATGATGATTTATAGCATCAATAGAGTGTGTAGGCAATTTTGACTGTGGTATGCGAGGTCATGTACTTTGTTATCACTAGAAAATTTATGTACCTGTGCTGCTGGCCACTTTTTTTTATAGACGCAGTAACTAACCTTTGAAGTGTATACATGGTATCAAATATATCAAGATTAACATTAGTTTCCCCTATTGAAGCTTGTGCAATTGGATTTATGTTGATCAAGAACTGGTCAACGATAAAGGAGAACAAGCATTGTATTTTGTATTACTATTTTTATACAAACTTTCTTCCCACACTATTATGTAATCTTTCCCTTTTTGGGTTGCAGTGTGGTCTCTGCTAACCAGATTTTATATATGATCATTGCTAAATTACAACATAATGCCAAATGTACAAGTATCCTTTGCAGAATTCGAATGGCCAGCGATATCGTATATGAGTACAGGTGTTGTGAATCTATTTGTTTCTGTTGCATATGTAAATGTGAATGGAAACATGTGAGATTTGCGATTAGCTAATCCTAGGAGAAAGTAGCAAGCAGATCAAAGATATTGAGTACCGTATTTAATTCGTCAAACTATCAACTTTGATCTATCCTAGGAGAAAGTAGCAAGCAGATCAGACATGTTGACGTGAGACATCAGGATCTTGTAAGTAAAGGGTATCACAAACTTCACTAACTAGCTCGTCCAGCAATGCCCATCTCGTGCCGGCACAGCAAAGGGAACACGATGACACACTCCATAACTTTAGCCTCATTGTGAGAAAGCTGACGTACTGGCACGGTGCCCTAAGCGTGGAATGCTTATCTACTAATGCCGCTCTTGCATCCAATCCATCATCGGCCACCACTTGTGGAAAATGCACCGGACGTCGAGAGATGGTCTTTCCCCTTTTCCCGCCTCTTGAATATCAATGGCCGCCCCTCTTCCTTTCATCGTCTATTGGTTTCCGCTCTCGTCTCTTCTCTTCCTTCTGCTCTGGATCCTTAGATTTCGTTCAACATTGCCACCACTTTGGATCGCGACTTACTAGAGCGAGCTTAGTAACTTGCCCAAGAATGCCCTGAGCCCGACTTTAATCTGACATTCCGCTTGGAAAATGTGATCTGCGATGCTAATAATTGAAATTAATGAGTTTTTTTTTCTCGATTTTGGTGATTACATGAACAGAATTCAGGTCAAACTACCCCTACAAGTGCAGGGATTAAGACAAATTGTACAAAAAAACATGGTATTAAACGTGCGTTGCACGTGCACACTTACTAGTAGAGAGAGAGAGGCAAGAGGTTTTCTCAGGATGAGCCGCAGCTCTTTCCTTGCAGTACAAATGGGCCACAATGTTTCGCGTAGGCTAACCAATACAGTAAGTTCCTGAGCGATTTTATAAAAGGTTTTATTGACAGACTTTAGAAGCTTTCGTGTGTTTTTCTTCTTCTTCGTTTCTATGTTTTTTGAAATGTTTTTAGTCGTTAATATTTTTTTTTTGTCTTATTGTTTCTAAAAACTACATGTTGAACATTTTTCTTATACACGCTGAACATTTTTTCGAAATAAAAGTTGAATATTTTTCAAATATATTCTGAACATATTTTATTTGAAAACATATTCAACATTTTATCAAATTCACATTGCACATTTTTCAGTTACACGTTGAACATTTTTTTGAATACACATTCAGCATATTTTAAATACACAGTTTTTATTTAACAGAGATTAAAAAAAACCTAAATGCATAAACATTTTTTAAGTGCTGAAGATTTGTCAAATGCACTTTGAATATTTCTAAAATACATGGTGAATTTTTTTAAGACATATTGAACATTTCCATAAATGCCATGAACATGTTCTTAACACATGTGAAAGATTTTTAAGTGGTAAAAATATCTTTTGAAATGTCACAAACTTTTTTTGAATGTTACAACGAGCAAAAAATTTGACAGCATAAAAATATTCTTTTCTAATATACCACGAAGAAACTTTTGAAATGTGTGAACATTCTTTAGATGTGATGAATAATTGCTTTAATGATATGAATTTTCTTTTTACAAATGCATGGCGATCTTTTTTGAAAATCGAGTAAAGAACTTTTTTATGCATATATTTAGAATATTTTTAAAATTTAAACAAAAATAAAAGAATAATGAAAACAAAGAAACAAAAGAAACGAACGAAGCAAACCAACAGCTCCCGCGTCGCTTCAGGTGAGTGGTCCTACCGCCTCGCAATAGGAGATACATAGATGCTCCCACATTGTTTGGAGTACGTATAAAATAGATTCTATGGGACATCAGGTGCCCTAGGTTTTAAGGGAAGCTCCTGGTGGATCCTTATTCCTTGCGCGGGTCACTCCGTAGCAAGCCACCAAGCGTCACGTGTGGTAAGCAATCCAATTTTAAAAAAGCTGCCAAACGTGCACCCCTCATAGGTACTCCCTCCGTCTCATAATATAAGAGCATTTTTTAATAGTAACGTAGTGTCAAAGACGCTCCTATATTATGGGACGGAGGGAGTACTATATATGCAAGCCCGATGCTTATTTATTCCACGAATTTTGGGAAAAGGTTCTGCTAGTTCTTTTTCTATGTTACTTTTTTGGTCTTTTCTAGTTTTAATATTTTTTACATTTTTTGTTCCATATTTAAATTCAGAGACACTTTTTGTAATATAGCAAAAAAAATTGTAAATATTTTTAAATTCATGACTATTTTAAAAAAAAATTATTAAACATGAAATAGAGTATATTCTAAAATCATGATACATTTTGAAAATTTGAAACATTTTTAAATGTTACGTGCAGGACAGGAGGTCTTGTAGCTTCTGTTTAATGCAATTGTCTAACACAATGTTGAGCTTTCGCATTGGAGCACTTGTATGCGCAAGCCCATTTAGCAATGACTCTGTTTTTTTGTTTTATTAGTTTTCACATTGTATTTCGATTTTTCAAAAAGGCAAGGATATTTTTTAAATTAGAAGGTCAAAATATTTTAGATGTGAATATTTTCGAAATTTTAAAACATTTTCCAATTTTTTTGAAGATTTTTTTAACTCTTTGAACGTTAAAGCACTGTGAACATTCTAAATTCAGAAATTGCTCAAAACCTCTGAACGTTTTCTTAACTTTCTTGAATATTTTTAAAATTTCAAGAACATGTTTAAAAATGCCAACATTGTAAAACCCCAAAAAAGGGGAAAATAAAAGAGAACACACATTTAAAAAAAATGAAGAAACACACGTCAAATGGAGTCGCCGGTTGTAAGTGCACATACATTTTTTTTATGGTTCACACAATTGATCTGAATTGAGTACTTACTGTTGATATTAAGTACATGACCATGCCTGAAGAAAGATCTTAATCACAGAACCAGTAACATAACACTTTAAATAATGTCATGAAGATATGTACTCAATTCAGCACGTTTGAGAACCCTACTGTTTCTTTATTGTTGGCCCATTGCAGTGACGCATTGAAGTAGTGTCAGTTACCCGATTCCAGAATTGCATGCTATATAAGCGAGATCAAGGAGCCATTCCAACCCCACGTTGAAACACAAGATCGAACAACAGTGCTTAACAAGAGCACAAGAAATTCTTGTTTTTTTTCAAGGGTGCTAACTCACCTCTTCCTATGGCGCTTCTCAAGAAACAACCGAAGGCCCTCTTCTTGACAGCCATCATAGCTATCGCCATGGTCATGTCAGCATGCCACGCTGAAGAAGGTAGTAACTGATAATAAGATCTCCAATTGTGCATCATGTCCTCGTCAACCAAAATGTCCCATGCTCTTCCTTGCATTCTTAGCCAGCTTAAAATTACACCGTTTTCACAATCTTTTTGAGTTTATTTATGGGTGTTTTTCATACATGCTCCTATTAACGACTCTCCTCGGCGTGCTACATCATAATATATCTGCATGCAGACGCGTGCCCTCATGCCGTGCCGTGTGGCTTCGAGACGGAGTGCGTGCTCTACTGCATAGAGCTAGGACTAAGGGACCCAAAGCTGCGGTGCCGGCTTGATCACAAAGATGGCTCCCAGAGGTGCTGCTGCGTGCAACGTGGTCCATGAACCGGCGTACGCCAATTGCTCTATCTATAGAGCGATCGATCCCACCGGCAAAGATAAATATAGACCTTCATGTCAATAAACCAGTGGGAAAGTAATAATTCGTGGTACCTTTTGTGTTTCTTCGATCACTTATCTGCGAACACAGGCCCATACGTGCGCGCGCACGCTCTGTACTGTTCTCTTCTTATACATGTTCGTATGTGCCTCGCTAGCTTGCGCGTACACGCGTGGTACTGGTAATGCATACAGATTCAAGATGTTGCTTGCAGCTAGGTATACCCTTCCTCTACTATATGCAACGCGTTTCCACCGAACATGCAAATGTGTCGAGGCTGTAGCAGGAATAGGGCATATGGCTGGGACAACTTTTGTTTCTTTGTGTGATGCAGTCTACGGTTCGACCAAAGTCAGGCTGCAAGTGTCTTCGTCTGATGCCGAGCTTGCCTAGATTGTCTGCGAATGAAACATGATTACCGGAGAGATCATAGAGAGCAATAAGGGAGTTAAGGAATTAGGATTTGACTAACACATATGCCCATGCATTGCAACGGAAAAGAAGTTAATTGCACCTGCAGTCTTTGTAGTCGCTGGTTTGGTCCAAAACAGTCCTCGAGCTTGCGTGTTGCCTCGCTACGGTCCCGAAACTTGCCGATATTGTCCACCGACGGTCCTCAGACAGGTCCCACATGCCTATCGTATACGCATCCAGCTACGGCAACACAGGCTGACCGGAGAGGTCTTAGTTTTTTGCAATGCGGCCCCTCGCTTTGAGAAGAATACTGCCCGCAAGACATCCTTTCAGACTGGACGGAAGCTGATTAAAACGTAAACAGGGCGGCGGCGGTTGATTTTGATCGAAGGCTGTCTACGAGGTGATAGCAACTATTTTGGGATAAAGTAGGAGGCGATCGGCTATGGTGGTGAGGGCATAGCCACCGTGAGTCGCCATCGGTGGCGAATCCGGCGGCATGATAGGGGGCCCTATGGTATCTCTCAACATAAGGAGCACCATTCTTTTCAGATGTATTCTTTAATCCAAGCTGAGGATTCCCATTGGAATTGCGGGCATTAGATGTTCTAGGATCAATAGTTAGGAACGAGGCCGCGGTTTCCTTCGTCAACAGAAGTGGAGATTCCATTGTTCATGGTTTTTCATTGGCAATACCTGATGAAACTGGTAGTATACGATGTTTAGTTCAACTTGTTATTGGTTGGTTAATGTTTGGATGCAGCGTAGGATTTCAGTAAAATTTGATTTTTTTCTTTGTTTGACAGGACATGAAACTGATCACTTCACTATAGAGCTCGTTCATGGTGCATTTTTCATGGGACAGGAGGCAGTAGATCTTAAGTTAATGGCAGAAAAGTTTGCTATGATTACTGCAAAGCTGACGTAATATGCACGACCATGTTCGATGATTTAATTGAGACGCTGGGTTATGAAAGAAAGGGAAGAATCAACACATACTTATTGCTGCCGGGTATGCAAATCAATGAAGGTGGTCTTTGGTTGTTGTCAAAGGACAACGACACAACGTGCATCAGGGCAATGGTTAGACATGGATACAGTTTTCTCATGTTTTATCTTGCGCGTGAGGATAAAATTACCGCAGAAACATGGATGATGTTATTGCAAACCCCACCACTCAATTGCCTAATGTTATCGGCCCTATGAAGTGCGGTAGAGACCAGGAGCATGAGAGTGTTTTGGAGAAGAGTAATGTGTCATACGATCGTGTTGATGAGAGTGTTAGCGATAATCTTGAGTTTTGTAGTGCTTGTACTAATGATGTATTAGTGTGTGCATGTACGAGTTGGCTAGGTCGTGTCTGGTTAGGACACCAGTGATCAAGGTGGCTGGTGATTAGTTTAGGCCGCGATTAGGAATCCTACCAGTAGTCTAACTTGGAGTCGGCTTGCAAGTTATGTCCGTCAGTCCGTGGCATGTAGGCGTAGTAGTACGTAGCCAAGTCCAAGTGTGTTTAGGTTTCCGGCTAGGTTTGTATATATACACAGGGTTAGCACAAGTTTTTGTTGGGCAATAAACCGTGGCGTGCCCGGGGCGCGGTGTGCGATGCGTGCGTGCAGTGGCCGCGTCGGGTTCGGCCCGTGGAAGGGCTCGGGTGCGTGCGTGCGCGACCAAGCGTAGGTGTGTGTGTGTGTGTGCGTGAGCTAGCGCGTGTGTGCACGGGGCCACGCGGGTCTGTTAGCTAGGATCCAGGGGAGTGGACCGCGTCGGGCGCGCGGGAGGCCATGGCGATCGCGTGCGGGTGCGATGTGCGGACGCGGCCAGAGCGTGCGGGACGTGGGTGAGTGGGGGAGCGAGTGGGTGCGAGGCGAGGCCTGTCATGTCAGTGCTCGCAGGTATAAATTCCCCTCTCCTCTGTGTAGCTGATTGACACAATCGAGTTCATGCTCGAGGAAAGAAAAATGGCGTTCGTGCGCCGGCAAAATCCCTGTGTCCACTGCCTCCTCCGATCCTCTTCTTCCTCCTTCTTCTGTCATTTGAGCGCAGGGAGAGAGTGAGGTAGAGCTAGGGCTAGGGTTTGGGAGGAGCTGCACCAACAATTAGTATCAGAGCTTCAGGTTCGGGAGGTCGCCGGCAGCAATGGCGTTGGTTCCACACGGCGGCGGCACGGGCGGATCGGTGTCCATGGGGATGCCGATGCTCTCACCGGACAGCTACACCGTGTGGGCGATCAAGGTGCAGACTATTCTTGATGCTCACACGCTGTGGGAAGCGGTGGCGCCGGGCGACTCGCCGGTGAACAACAAGAAGTGCAAGACGGCGAGGGCACTGATCCTGCAAGGGCTGCCGGAGGATGTGCTGCTCTCGGTGGCGACGAAACCACTGCCAGGGAGGTATGGGACTCCCTGTCGGTGAGGTTTGTCTGCGCCGAGCGGGTGCGCACGGCGAGGAGGGCGACGCTGCGCGGCGAGCTGGACCGGATGAAGATGGAAGACGGCAAGCAGCTGGACGCGTACACCGGAAGGCTTGCAGGCATGGCGGCGCGGTTCGCGGGGCTGGGCGAGATACTGGGAGACGCGGAGCTGGTGAAAAAGCTCCTGGACATAGTGTCGGGCCGCCTCTTCCCCGTCGTCGCCGGCATCGAACAATTCTGCGTCCTCGAGGAGCTGACGTACGACGAGGCGCTCGGACGGCTGCGCGCATTTGACGAGCGTGTGTGGTGCCGTGGGCAGAGCAGCGGCGAGCGGGAGGACGGCAAGCTCCTGTACACTGCGGCGCAGTGGTGGGCGCGGGAGCGACGTCATGGGGGAGCTCGGGACGACGACGACGATGACGACGCGCGTAGTGTGGCGACGCGGGACGGCGGCAACAGACGTGGCCGCTGCTACAAGTGCGGCGAGCGCGATCACTTCAAGCGCGATTGCCGGAGCTGCGGAAGGCGCCGGCGGCGGAGCGGGCACTGGTGGCGGACGTCGATGTCGAGGACAACGGCCTCCTCTAGACCACGGCTTAGGGGGAGAGTGTTGGGCAATAAGCCGTGGCGTGCCCGGGGCGCGGTGTGCGCATGCGTGCGTGCAGTGGCCGCGTCGGGTTCGGCCCGTGGCAGGGCTTGGGTGCGTGCGTGCACGACCGAGCGTAGGTGTATGTGTGTGCACGTGAGCTAGCGCGTGTGTGCATGGGGCCACGCGGGTCTGTTAGCTAGGATCCAGGGGAGTGGACCGCGTCGGGCGCGCGGGAGGCCGTGGCGATCGCGTGCGGGTGCGATGCGCGGGCGCGGCCAGAGCGTGCGGGACATGGGTGAGTGGGGGAGAGAGTGGGTGCGAGGCGAGGCCTGGCATGTCAGCTCGCAGGTATAAATTCCCCTCTCCTCTGTGTAGCTGATTGACACAGTCGAGTTCGTGCTCGAGGAAAGAAAAATGGCGTTCGTGCGCCGGCAAAATCCCTGTGTCCACTGCCTCCTCCGATCCTCTTCTTCCTCCTTCTATCGTTTGAGCGCAGGGAGAGAGCGAGGTAGAGCTAGGGCTAGGGTTTGGGAGGAGCTGCACCAACAGTTTTGTACCGGATAAAGAAAACACAAAAGAAATAAAAAGACAGAAAAGAGGGCACGATAAGGGCCCTTGGCTCTCAGTCTTTTTGTGCATGTGTTCGTCGTGATTTGATGTGGTCGGCCTGTGGGCTAATCCCAACAATTGATATCAGAGTAAGGTTCGAGATTTGAAGCTACACTTGCCCCGAGGTGGCGATCCAACTAGCACCTTGGAGCGGTCCATGGAGTCGTTGGATGGTGCAGTGACAAGGAGGATCTAGTGATCGTCGTTTAGTGGAGTGATAAGGAGTGAGACGACAGGTTGTCGTCAGCAAGACGATTGAAGAAGATCATTGATGAGAGCAACGGTTCTGAGGTGCGGTGCCAGAAATTCATCAATATCGTCGTCCCAGGAGTTTGATGAGTCAATGAGTCACACGAGTCAGCATGTCTCGGTCGGCGTCAGGTGAGTCATCATGTCTAAGCGTTCGTCTCTGTGAGGAGGACTTGAAGGTGAAGTATACTCAGTTCATCTGTGTGTCTCGATGGGAAGATCAAGTACATTTTTGTGGGGGCGGTAACCAGTAAAGATGAGTCTCTCCAATAAGACCATGTCTCCATATGACGCAGGAGTGTATGGTGTAGCGCATATGGTGGTGTTATCCACAATGAGCCGGCATGTATCTCGCTAGGATGGATGGTGTAATCCATCGGGTGATGCATTCCATAAGTTAGTAGTGAGGTTGGGTAGTCCAAGGCGTATATGAGATGATCCGTAAATTCACCAAGTTGAAATTGGGGAAAGATTGTTGGCGCAGCCCTAGAACTACATTTCTCTTACACTTGCTCGGACGTAGGTGGAAGGAGAGGGACATAGATATTTCCGGCGCACATACGCCCCGCCGCACGAACGGCTTAATATTTTCATTCAGCACGAACTCTGGCTAGGCACGTACCGCAGCCACACCCACACGAAAGACTACGAGAGACTACATCTCTCCTAGCTCCTCTCTCTTGACCTCGTAGCCGAGTACACTTTATATAGCACATCCACGCACACAGGCCAGTGGCCATACACACCTAACTCACGCACGCATGCACCACAACGGCCACTACCGCATGACCCGGCCACCACGTTGGCACCTACTTCCTGGAATATCTCCATGACCCAGCTAAGCAACTAACAGCCATACATGCAGCTAACTAACCTCACACATGCTGGTCTATTCGGTCACACGATGCTGGTCGGCTCCGGCCGCACGCACGCAGGGCTCATTCACCATGGGCATGGTGCGGCACCAGCGTCCGGACTCGATCAACACGCGCACACGTGCTGATCATCATTGTGACGTGGCTTATTCGTAATATTCTCCCTCTAAGCCATGACCTCGTCATCAGCTCCCGTCGTTGCCGTCGTCATGAGCGTGATCCAGCCCGCGGGCCTGACCTGGCGCAACGACGCCGGTCGCACCGTGCTCCATCACGACTCCGGCGACACACGCCGAGCTCCTTCTCCGCCGGTGACACACGCCTGATGTCCCTCGACGCCCCGCACGTCCCGTGCGCACCCGACGCGCCCGACCGCCCCAGTGCGCCCCGCACGTCCCGCGCGCACCCGACGCGCCCGATGAGCCCGATCACACCAGTGCATCCCGCGCGTCCCGCGCGCATCCGACACGCCCGACGAGCCCGACCGCACTAGATACTCACCGCGCGCCCGCGGTCCTGACGCGCCCGACGCGTCCAGTGCGCACCCATAACACGCACCGGTCGCGTCCGGCTCCATGCGCTGCGCCGCCGAGGCCTCTATGCCTCCATGCAGTGCCTCCACGCCGTCACGCCACCACGCAGCGCCTCCGCGGCCTCCGCGGTCGCCGCACATACGACGTCACCGCCCGCCGCCTCCGCCACGCGCCACGACAGCCACAACGCCGCCCACCTCCATGGGCTGACACACGGCCCGGAGCTCTGTCGTGCAGCTGCCGGTGAGCGCCGCCATCGCTGCCACGCCTCCGGCACGGCAAGCACGCCCAAGACACCAAGCTCATGATACCAATTGTTGGCGCAGCCCTAGAACTACCTCTCTCTCACACTCGCTCGCACGTAGGTGAAAGGAGAGGGACATAGATATTTCCAGCGCACATACGTCCCGCCGCACGAACGGCCTAATATTTTCATTGAGCACGAACTCTGGCTCGGCACATAATATTTTCATTGAGCACGAACTCTGGCTCGGCACATACGGCAGCCACACCCACACGAAAGACTACGAGAGACTACATCTCTCCTAGGTCCTCTCTCTTGACCTCGCAGCCGAGTACACTTTATATAGCACATCCACGCACACAGGCCAGTGGCCACACACACCTAACTCACACACGCATGCACCACAACGGTCACTACCGCATGACCCGGCCACCACGTTGGCACCTACTTCCTGGAATATCTCCATGACCCAGCTAAGCAACTAACAGTCATACATGCAGCTAACTAACCTCACGCATGCAGGTCTACTCGGCCACACGATGCTGCTTGGCTCCGGCCGCACGCACGCAGGGCTCATTCACCATGGGCACGGTGCGGCACCAGCGTCCGGACTCGATCAACACGCGCACACGTGCTGATCATCATTGTGACGTGGCTTATTCCTATTAGAGATTCTTGCTATCTATGAAGCCTATCAATTTGGCTTGTCGTGGTGCGAACAAATGAGTTGACAAAGGGTGATCTACAACGAGCCAAGACTAGGGGCCAGTTCTTTTCGGCGATTCTTCCAGAATCGCCCTCCTCTCCAGCTTCTCCCAGAATCGCCATTAATATTTTTTTAAAATTCTATCTAGTTAAGGTCTAATTAGCTAGGATTGTAAAAAACATATGAAGTGGTGATTCTGGGAGAAGCTGGGGAGGGGGCGATTCTGGTAGAATCGCCCAAAAGAACTGGCCCTAGAGAAGTATGGAAGACAAACAGTCAAGATTAGAGAGAGGTTGTTCGCGATAATCTTGGGTTTTGTAGTGCATGTATTAATGATGTATTAGTGTGTGCATGTACGAGTTGGCTAGGCCATGTCTGGTTAGGACGGTGATTAGTTTAGGCTGAGATTAGGAGTCCTACCAGTAGTCTAAGTTGGAGTCGGCTTGCAAGTTAAGTCCGTGTCATGTAGGGGTAGTAGTACGTACCCGAGTCCAAGTGTGTTTAGGTTCTCGGCTAGGTTTGCTAGCCATGGTCCGTACCAGCTGCATGTGTGTATATATATACACACAGGATTAGCAAGTTTTGTACCGGATGAAGAAAACAGAAAAGAAATAAAAAGACAGAAAAGAGGGCATGACAAGGGCCCTTGGCTATTAACTTTTCGTGCATGCATTTGTTGTGGTTTGATGTTATCAATCCAGTGGGCTAATCCTAATAAAGGGTACAAAAGAAAGGACACGGAGTGAAAAAAATAGAGGAAGAAGATGCTGTGGGTAGCGATGATGAATCATGTGACTCTGATAATGCTCGATCCTTAGTAGATAGTGACTACGATCTAGAGGATGGTGATGCTGATTTGTTCATTGGTAGGAAGCGGAATGGTGTAGAGAGGGAATGTAAAGGGAAAGGAAAACAAGTTGTAGAAGATGACATTTCGGAAGATGATAAACTGGAGATTTCAGATTCAGATGAATAAGACATGAAATTTAATTTCAAACATTTTTCAGATGCAAATATGAATGAGCCCAAGTTCCATTTGGGCCAGGTGTTTTCATCTATTGATCAGTTGAGGAAAACAATTGGAGAGTACGACATAAAAGAGAAGTAACATAACATTTTCGGAAAATGAAAAAACTAGGCTTGGAGCTAAATGCAATGATGGATGTCCCTGGTATTTGTAGGCATCATACGACAACAAGACACAATCGATTATGATCAAGGCATTCAAAGATGAACATACTTGTTACAAGAAGTGGCAAGTAAAAGCTTTTACTGCGAGATACATAGCTCATAAGTATGTGGAGAAGATCAGAGCAGATGACAAAATGACACTGGAGGTTTTAGGGTCACTAGTTCAACAAGAGTTGAACATGAAAGTCAAGAAGGGAAAGCTAGGAAAATTGCACACGACATAATATGTGAAGATGAAATTGCACAACACAAGAAGTTATGTGATAACTCACAAGTATAGGGGATCGCAACCGTTTTCGAGGGTAGAGTTTTCAACCCAAATTTATAGATTCAACACAAGGGGAGCCAAAGAATATTCACGAGTATTAGAAATTTACGAATAGTTACAAGTATCTGTAACAAAGTGATTAGTAGCATAGTAGTATGATAGTTTTGATAGCAGCGGTGATGGTAATAGTAGCAGTAACAATAGTAGCAATGGTTTTGTAGCAAGCGTAACAGTAACAACAGATGCAGTAACTTAGCAAGAATAATATGTGGAAAACTCATAGGCATTGCATCGGTAAATTCGTTGTATGATATTCATCATATAACAGTCATAACCTAGGGTGATACGGAACTAACTCCAGTTCATAAATGTAATGTAGGCATGTATTCCGTGAACAATCATACCAGCTTATGGAAAAGAACTTGTATGACATCTTTTGTCCTACCCTCCCATGGCAGCGGGGTCCATGCGGAAACTAAGGGATATTAAGGCCTCCTTTTAATAGAGAACCGGAACAATGCATTAACACATAGCAAATACATGAACTCCTCAAACTACGATCATCACCAGAAAGTATCCCAATTACTGTCACCCCGGGGTTTATGGATCATAACACGTAGTAGATGCATATAACTTGCAAAATCGGATCTAGAACATAGAAATAATGTTGAAAACATAAACGGTCCAGATCTGAAATCATGGCACTGAGGCCGTAGTGACAAGCATTAATCATGGCAAAGTCATAGCAACATCAATCTCAGAACATAGTGGATACTAGGGATCGATCCCTGACAAAACTAACTCGATTACATGATGAATCTCATCTAACTCCTCACCGACCAGCGAGCCTATGAAGTAATTACTCACTCCCGGTGGGGAGCATCATGAAATTGGCGATGAAGGATGGTTGGTGATGACGAAGACCGAAGATTCTCCTCCCCGGAGCCCCGAACGGGCTCCAGATCTAGCCTCCCGATGAAGAACAGGAGGCGGTGGCTGCTTCATATCATGAAACGCGATGAAACTTCCTCCCCTATTTTTTCTCCAAAAATAGGTATTTATGGAGTTGGAATTATGGTCTGCGGGGCCACGAGGTGGGCACAACCCACCAGGGGCACCTGAGGTGGGGATGCGCTGGTGTCTTCTGCCCAGCCAGGGCTCCCCTCCAGTGGTTCTTGACTCTAGTATTTTTCCTTTATTGTAAAACAATTCTTCAAAAAGTTTCGTTCCATTCCGAGAACTTTTATTTCTGCACAAAAACAACACCATGGTATTTCTGTTGAAAATATCATAAGTCCTAGTTAGTTCCATTCAATAATGCAAATTAGAGTCCAAAATAAGATCAAAAGCGTTAGGCAAAGTAGATACTACAGAGACGTATCATTATGGAACTATGGGCATGAGTTGAGGATATACAATCCAGACAACACTTTATTTGTTGAGCTTGTTGATGATTGTCAGCTTAGGAAATGTTATTTCTCATTTGATGCATGGAAGATGGGGTTTCTATCTGCTTGTAGGCCAACGCTCTTTCTTGATGGAGCCCATTTGAAAACCCTATTTGGAGGCATTCTCTTCATAGCTATTGGAATGAACCCCAATGATGATTGCATCTTTCCAATAGCTTTTGGCATTGTCAAAGTTGAGAATACAAGAAGTTGGAGGTTGTTCTTGACTGCTTTGAAAGAAGACCTGGGCATTATGAACACCTCTCGATGGAGCATTATGTCAAACAAACAGAAAGTAAGATCATATCTCTCGGGTCGCGCTATTCGTCACCCTGGGTGAGGAATAGTTATTCTTCACCCCCTCTCTATTTTGACATCAATGCACCATATTTTGGTTTCATAAATTTCATCTTATTTCATACATAAAAGCAGAACATAAGAAAATATATACTCGCTATAAAAAATAGTTTATATTACGTAAAATTACGAATGTAAAAACATAGTGTAAAGCATACATAAAATGCGATATTTCTGGTCTTATAACCTATTTTTTTGTTTTCTTATACCAAATTTTACGTAGTGAATCAATATGAATGTGACTATTTGTATTCCAAACGTAATTTGTTTATGAAGCGATCGTAAGATTACCTCAGGTGAAGAATAACTTTTTCTGCATCCTGAGTGATGAATAATATTACTACATATCTCTCATGTATTTTATTAATGTTCAGATGCATTTTACTGCTACAATCAGTTAAGTATGCTTACACTGCTTTATCTCAACTAGTGATTAATTAGGGTTGTTAAGGAATTCCTTAATGACTCGGAGCCAATAAAAACTACATTGCAATACCTTATGTGTAGTTTTGTCTCAAGCATGGTATCTTCCGTATGCACCAAAGTGGCACTTTCTCAAGGTTTGTTCCTGCTCGTGCTCAGGTATAAAACATCTAATAATACCATCTACTTCTTATTCATATAAATGTAGGTCATCCCAAAAGTAATCTCTCAAGTCAAAGAAGAACTTTTTCTTTCGTTGATAATTGTAATTAGGTGGTATATATTTAGCGACAATGGAATTAGCATAATTCGCATACCAAGGGTTATCACGAGAAGAGGCATTAATAACAGCTAATTGCTCATCAGGAAAACTATCATTAATAGGTATTGGGTCATCAAGAATATTTTCCATCCTAGACAAGTTATCTACAACAGGATTATCAACTCCCTTTTTATCAGCAATGCGCAAATCAAACTCTTGTAATAAAGTAACCCACATAAAAAACCTTGGCTTAGTATATTTCTTATCCATAAAATATTTAATATCAGAACGATATGTGTGAATAGTAACTTTAGAATCAACAATATAAGGTCTGAACTTATCACAAGCAAACACAACTACTAGAAATTCCTTTTTAGTAGTAGCATAATTTTTCTGAGTGTTGTCCAATGTTTTACTAGCATAATGAAGAACATTTAATTTCTTATCAAATTTTTGACCAAAAACAACACCAATAGCATAATCACTAGCATCACACATAATTTCAAAAGGTAAATTCCAATCAGGTGGTTGACTAGTAAGAGCAGTGATCAAAAGTTTCGTAAGTATTTCAAAGGCTTCTACGCAATCATCATCAAAAACAAATGGAACATTTTTTTCTTATACATTTGATATCTTTAGGACACGACATTTTCTCAATGGCATCAACTTTAGTTTTGTCTACTTCAATGCCTTTTTAAGAAAATTTATGACCAAGGACTATACCTTCGTTCAACATAAAATGGCACTTTCCCCACTTCAAGATAGGACTAGTCTCTTCACATCTCTGCAAATCTCTATCAATTGCTCAGATAGGCATCAAAATAAGTTTCATAGACGGAAAAATCATCCATGAAGACCTCAATTTTTTTCACAGAAATCAGAGAATATAGTAGTCATACATCTTTGAAACGTAGAAGGTGCATTAATAAACCAAAAGGCATACGTCTATAAGCATAAGTTCTGAAAGGACAAGTAGTAGTTTTCTCCTAGTCTTCTAATGACAAAGGTATTTGAGAGAAACCAGAATAACCATCTAAGAAATAAATGTGTGTACACTTAGATAATCTTTCTAGCATTTGATAAATAAAAGGCAAATGATACTGATCTTTTCTAGTAGCCTTATTTAATTTCCTAAAATTAGTTACCATCCTTTAATCTCTAACAAATCTTTGTGGGATAAGTTCATTTTATCATTAGGGACAATAGTAATGCCACCTTTCTTAGGGACACAATGAACAAGACTTACCCATCTACTATCAGCTATTGGATAAATTATACTTGCCTCCAGGAGCTTTAATATTTCCGTTCTTACCAAATGCTTTATCTTAGGATTCAGGCGACGTTGATGATCGACAACTGGTTTAGCATCAGGATCCATATGAATTTTGTGTTGGCATAGAGAGGGACTAATGCCCTTAAGATCATCCAAAGTATAGCCAATTGCAGCAGGATGTTTCCTTAAAGTTTGCAACAATTTCATTTCTTAGTGCACTGAAAGATTAGCGTTGATAATATCATGATATATTTCCTTTTCATCAAGATCAAATACAAGATCACCCTTACATGGAGGAGGATCTCCCAAAATTTCAATAAGCAAATTATGTTTAAGGATAGGTTCTTGCCTAAAGAATATTTCATCTATTTCACTTCTTTCTTTCATATGCATACCATTTTCATGATCTAGCAAATATTGCTATAAAGGATCAGTAGGAGGCATGACAATCGAAGCAAGACTATTAATATCATCTTTATTAGGTAAATCTTTATCATGAGGTTGTTTAGTGAACATAGAAATATTAAATTCATGAGATACATCACCAAACTTATCCTTAACACAATCTGTTCAAAAAGGGTCTACCAGATATAATGGGACAAAAAATTATCTTGTTATGGTCCTGAAGGAAATATGACCTAGAGGCAATAATAAAGTTGTTATTTATATTTCCTTATATCATGATAAATGTTTATTATTCATGCTAGAATTGTATTAACCAGAAACTTAGTACATGTGTGAATACATAGACAAAAATAAGTGTCCCTAGTATGCCTCTACTTGACTAGCTCGTTAATCAAAGATGGTTAAGTTTCCTAACCATAGACATGTGTTGTAATTTGATGAACGAGATCACATCATTAAAGAATGATGTGATGGACAAGACCCATCCGTTAGCTTAGCACTATGACTGTTTAGTTTATTGCTATTGCTTTCTTCATGACTTATACATGTTCCTCAGACTATGAGGTTATGCAACTCCCGAATACCGGAGTAACCCCTTGTGTGCTATCAAACGTCACAACATAACTGGGTGATTATAAAGATGCTCTACAGGTGTCTCCGATGGTGTTTGTTGAGTTGGCATAGATTGAGATTAGGATTTGTCACTCTGTGAATCGGAGAGGTATCTCTGGGCCCTCTCGGTAATGCTCATCACTATGAGCCTTGCAAGCAATGTGACTAATAAGTTAGTCACGATATGATGCATTACAGAATGAGTAAAGAGACTAGTCGGTAACGAGATTGAACTAGGTATGATGATACCGACGATCGAATCTCGGGCAAGTAACATACCGATGACAAAGGGAACAACGTATGTTGTTATGCGGTTTGATCGATAAAGACCTTCGTAGAATATGTAGGAGCCCATATGAGCATCTAGGTTCCGCTATTGGTTATTGACCGGATATGTTTCTCGGTCATGTCTACATAGTTCTCGAACCCGTAGGGTCCGCACGCTTAACGTTCGATGACGATTTGTATTATGAGTTATGTGATTTGATATACCGAAGGTTTTTTAGAGTCCCGAATGAGATCACGGACATGACAAGGAGTCTCGAAATGGTTGAGCCATAAAGATTGATATATTGGACCATGTTACTCGGACACCAAAAGTGTTTTGGATAGTTTCAGATAAAACCGGAGTGCCGCAGGGGTTACCGGAACCCCCTTGGGAAGTTATGGGCCTTAGTGGGCGTTAGGGGACAGAGAGAGTGCAACCTCTTGAGCACTGCGTTGGTTTCCCTTGAAGAGGAAAGGGTGATGCAGCAAAGTAGCGTAAGTATTTCCCTCAGTTTTTGAGAACCAAGATATCAATCCAGTAGGAGGCTACGCGTGAGTCCCTCGCACCTACACAAACAAATAAATCCTCACAACCAACGTGATAAGGGGTTGTCAATCCCTACACGGTCACTTACGAGAGTGAGATCTGATAGATATGATAAGATAATATTTTTGGTATCTTTATGATAAAGATGCAAAGTAAAATAGAAAGCAATAAAAATAACTAAGTATTGAAAGATTGATATAATGGAGAATAGACCCGGGGCCATATGTTTCACTAGTGGCTTCTCTGGAGAGCATAAGTATTCACGGTGGGCAAACAAATTACTGTTGAGCAATTGACAGAATTGAGCAAATTTATGAGAATAACTAGGTATGATCATGTATATAGGCATCACGTCCGAGACAAGTAGACCGACTCCTGCCTGCATCTACTACTATTACTCCACACGTCGACCGCTATCCAGCATGCATCTAGAGTATTAAGTTCATAAGAACAGAGTAACGCTTTAAGCAAGATGACATGATGTAGAGGGATAAACTCATGCAATATGATGAAAACCCCATCTTGTTATCCTCGATGGCAACAATACAATACGTGCCTTGCTGCCCCTACTGTCACTGGGAAAGGACACCGCAAGATTGAACCCAAAGCTAAGCACTTCTCCCATTGCAAGAAAGATCAATCTAGTAGGCCAAACCAAACTGATAATTCGAAGAGACTTGCAAAGATAACCAATCATACATAAAAGAATTCAGAGAAGATTCAAATATTGTTCATAGATAAACTTGATCATAAACCATTCATCGGTCTCAACAAACACACTGCAAAAAGAAGATTACATCGAATAGATCTCCACGAGAGAGGGGGAGAACATTGTATTGAGATCCAAAAAGAGAGAGAAATCCATCTAGCTAATAAATATGGACCCGAAGGTCTGAGGTAAACTACTCACACTTCATCGGAAAGGCTATGGTGTTGATGTAGAAGCCCTCCGTGATCGATGCCCCCTTCGACGGAGCTCTGGAACAGGCCCTAAGATGGGATCTCGTGGATACATAAGGTTGAGGCGGTGGAATTAGGTTTTTGGCTCCGTATCTGGTAGTTTGGGGATACATAGGTATATATAGGAGGAAGGAGTACGTCAGTGGGGCAACAGGGGGACCACAAAGGTGGAG
>NC_057794.1:566980312-566991422 GCF_018294505.1 Triticum aestivum
GGGGGGTAGGCGCGCCCTCCTACCTCGTGGCTTCCCTGTTGGTTGCTTGACGTAGGGTCCAAGTCTCCTGGATCATGTTCGTTCCGAAAATCACTTTCCCGAAGGTTTCATTCCGTTTGGACTCCGTTTGATATTCTTTTCTTGCGAAACCCTAAAATAGGCAAAAAACAACAATTCTAGGCTAGCCTCCGGTTAATAGGTTAGTCCCAAAAATAATATAAAAGTGTATAATAAAGCCCAATAATGTTTAAAACAGGATATAATATAGCATGGAACAATAAAAAATTATACATACGTTGGAGACGTATCAAGCATCCCAAGCTTAATTCCTGCTCGTCCTCTAGTAGGTAAATGATAAAAACAGAATTTTTGATGTGGAATGCTACTTGGCATAATTTCAATCTAATTCTCTTAATTGTGGTATGAATATTCAGATCCGAAAGATTCAAGACAAAAGTTTAATATTGACATAGAAATAATAATACTTCAAGCATACTAACTAAGCAATTATGTCTTCACAAAATAACATGGCCAAAGAAAGTTATCCCTACAAAATCATATAGTCTGGCTATGCTCCATCGTCACGACACAAAGTATTTAAATCATGCACAACCCCGATGACAAGCCAAGCAATTGTTTCATACTTTTGGTGTTCTCAAACTTTTTCAATCTTCACGCAATACATGAGCGTGAGCCATGGACATAGCACTATAGGTGGAATAGAATGGTGGTCATGGAGAAGACAAAAGGAAGGAGAAGATGGTCTCACATCAACTAGGCATATGAACGGGCTATGGAGATGCCCATCAATAGATATCAATGTGAGTGAGTAGGGATTGCCATGCAACGGATGCACTAGAGCTATAAGTTTATGAAAGCTCAACAAAATGAACCAAGTGGGTGTGCATCCAACTCGCTTGCTCACGAAGACCTAGGGCATTTTGAGGAAGCCCATCATTGGAATATACAAGCCAAGTTCTATAATGAAAAATTCCTACTAGTATATGAAAGTGATAACATAGGAGACTCTCTATCATGAAGATCATGGTGCTACTTTGAAGCACAAGTGTGGTAAACGGATAGTAGCATTGCCCATTCTCTCTTTTTCTCACATTTTTTATTTTTGTTTGGGCCTTCTCTTTTTTATGGCCTCTTTTTTTGGGCTTCTTTGGCCCTTATTTTTTTTCGTCCGGAGTCTCATCCTGACTTGTGGGGGAATCATCGTCTCCATCATCCTTTCCTCACTGGGACAATGCTCTAATAATGATGATCATCACACTTTTATTTACTTACAACTCAACAATTACAACTCAATACTTAGAACAAAATATGACTCTATGTGAATGCCTTCGGCGGTGTACCAGGATATGCAATGAATCAAGAGTGACATGTATGAAAGAATTATGAACGGTGGCTTTGCCACAAATACAATGTCAACTTCATGATCATGCAAAGCAATATGACAATGATGCAGCATGTCATGATAAACGGAACGGTGGGAAGTTGCATGGCAATATATCTCAGAATGGCTATGGAAATGCCATGATAGGTAGGTATGGTGGCTGTTTTGAGGAAGGTACATGGTGGGTGTATGATACCGGCGAAAGGTGCGCGGTATTAGAGAGGCTAGCAACGGTGGAAGGGTGAGAGTGCGTATGATCCATGGACTCAACATTAGTCATAAAGAACTCATATACATATTGCAAAAATCTACAAGTTATCAAAGCAAAGTATTACGCGCATGCTCCCAGGGGGATAGATTGGTAGGAAAACACAATCGCTCGTCCCCGACCGCCACTCATAAGGAAGACAATCAATAAATAAATCATGCTCTGACTTCATCACATAATGGTTCATCATACTTGCATGCTACGGGAATCACAAACTTTAACACAAGTATTTCTCAAATTCAGAACTACTCACCTAGCACGACTCTAATATCACCATCTCCATATCTCAAAATAATTATCAAGTTTCAACCTTCTCATAGTATTCAACACACTCATAAGAAAATTTTATTATTAATCTTGAATGCCTAAAATAATTAAAGAAAATTACCACGCTATTTTGTAGGACTCTCAAAATAATCTAAGTGAAGCATGAGAGAACAATGGTTTCTAAAAAACAAATCTAGCAACGTGCTCTAAAAAATATAAGTGAAGTACTAGAGCAAAACTATATAACTCAAAAGATATAAGTGAAGCACATAGAGTATTCTAACAATCTCCGAATCATGAGTGTCTCTCTCAAAAAGGTGTGTGCAGCAAGGATGATTGTGGAAAACTAACAAATAAAGACTCAAATAATACAAGACGCTCCAAGCAAAACACATATCATGTGGTAAATAAAAATATAGCTCCAAGTAAAGTTACCGATAGAACTAGACGAAAGAGGGGATGCCTTCCGGGGCATCCCCAAGCTTTGGCTTTTAGGTGTCCTTAGATTATCTTGGGGGTGCCATGGGCATCCCCAAGCTTAGGCTCTTGCCACTCCTTGTTCCATATTCCATCAAATCTTTACCCAAAACTTGAAAACTTCACAACACAAAACTTAAAGTAGAAAATCTCGTGAGCTCCATTAGCGAAAGAAAACAAAACACCTGTAACATCCCAAATTTTCAATTTGGAATGTTATACATTAGGTCATCATGCATATCATATTTTATTTTGCTTTTGGTTTTGATACTAAAAAATCCTAAGCAACTCAAGGACCCACGGAGAGAGTTGGGGATTTCGTTATTTACATATTTGAGTTTTCTCAAATTATGTAAATAGGATCATTTGATTTTATTTATTTTATCATCAATTATTTCTATTACAAAATATGAGAGAGGGAATAAAATGACTTTCCCAAAATATAGAAATATTGAGGATTTAATAAAAAATTAAATAAGATTTATTTCAGAGTTTTTCGGTATTTTTATTTGAATTTAGGAAAAATGCGCGTTTTTCAAATTGTAGTTTGGGCCCATATAAATGTTCACTTTATCGGGCCTGATTTTAGAAACCCGGCAAAATTTATTTCGTGATTTTTGGAGTCCGTTTAGTATTTCTTTTTATTTTTTTCTTCCGAGTGGAATTATTTAAAAAAAAATCCACAACCGACTACGGGCCGTAGTCGGCCAGGACTCCCTGGTCGGGGCCTTTATAAGACGCCCGAGCCCGAGCCGAGAGAGAGCAGCCGTCGCCGCCTAACCCTAGCCTCGCCCCAGCCGCCGCCGCCGCCCGCCGCCGCCGACTCGCCGGAGCAGCGCGCCGCCCAAGGTTCGCCGCCGCCTCGTTTTCTGTGCTGTTTAAAAAAAATTCTGTTCATCGTTTTTCTTTTTCGTCGGATTTTTCGCGGTTATTTTTTGATCGCGATTTCTGATCCGATTTTCGTTTTAGTATAACTTTTCGCTCGTTTATCGGAATCAGGCGATTCAAGCGCCTGGAGTTTCGTCTCGAAAACCTATTTCCGAATAATCAACTTAAACATGTTTTTGTTACTGTAAAATTTGCCCTAGATCCAGATTACTAGAACAAAGTTGTTTTCTTTCGCCGTTTGATTTCTTTTGCTTCGTTCGATTTGATTCTTTTTGCAAACCAGGGTTCTTAAGTTGAACTTTCTGGTTAGATCTTCTATTTGAGTTTTACCCGTGCATTAGATGAGTACTTATTGTATGCTTGTTGTTTGTCTGCGATAGAATACCCGGAGTGCGCCACCTGTTACTTCGAATCTCTAGGTTTCGCGGATCATCAGCAAGGCAAGTAACACTTTGATCAAACCTTTTCTACAACCCAGTTTTATTGCATTAGATCAATCCTCACACGTTGCATGATTAGGATCTAATTAAATTGTGGGATGGGAAGTAGATGAGGTAGTACCTATTACCAGTTTATTATCAAACCTTTGGGAGTTACTTCTACGTTTGCTTATTATGCCATGCTATGCTAGTAGACGTGGATTGGGTGAGTGAAATCCATGATAGATGTGAGATTGTTAATTAATGGTTTATCTAAGGTGGCAACCTAACACACATCTGGGTGGATTGAGGCACCTGGGGTTTCCAGGACTTGCCTGTTTTCTTTGGACCGCCACCCAGGCTCAAAGGGATCATGAGATTATTCATACTAGAAACTTCCGTGTGCAGCCACAAGCCATTATGGGCTCTGGCATAGTTGACTAAGTTGTGCGAACTCTTACAGTGGTAGACTAGTAGATGTAGGGGATGTAGGTGGTACGGTCTACCCGATCGTAAGGTGCTAGCGCTTCTGAAAGACTATGTCTCGGTCATCCGTCTTCTCAAACACCATGTAGTGCAAGAAACCAAACGGAGGCGATCGAGTCTTGTGGGGAAAAGTGCGCAAACCTCTGCAGAGTGTAACAAACTAATCATGGTTAGCCGTGTCCCCGGTTATGGACATCTTGAGTATCTAGTACTTGGATTATCATGTGAATCTCAACATGTTACTCTAAATTAATTTTGTGGGGTTTTAATGATGTTACTTAATTGGGATTGAGAATGCTGTCAACCATTCTCAATGTTTAACAACCACCATGATAGTAATTAATTTTATTCCTTTGAAGTAGGGAAAAAATTGGCTTTACGCAAAACTGTAACCATAGAGCTTTCCACCAGCCAAATATGCATATAGTATAGCTGTTTCATTCCATTATTCTCCATGTGTTACCTTGCGAGCATATTCCATGTGCTGACCCGTTTTCGGGCTGCAACATTAATGTTGCAGACTTTTCAGACGACGATTAAGGAGTTTTTAGGTCATGATTCTATACTCAGTGATGTCGTTGGAGTTGATGGACTCACTTATATTCCAAGCCTTCCGCTGTTATCATTATTAGATGGCCTTAAGCCATATTTATTGTAATTAGTTCTCTTTTGAGACATTCGATGTAATAAGTGTGTGATTGCTACTCTGCTATAAATCCTTCGAGTACTGTGTGGTGTCAGCATTACTGATCCAGGGATGACACCGGAGCACAGAGATCAGATTGTTTGAGGTCTGGTCGCTATAGAGATGGTATCAGAGCACACGCTGACTATAGGACACGACCACTAAGCTAAAGACCTAGATCACTACTCACTCTCTTGTCTTCTGACTTCTCATCTTTTCTACTCTTTAGGATGGCGGATGCAAGGAACAAGTTCACCCAACCGGATGAGGATACACCCTTTGGATGCCACTTGAAGGAAGTCACTAGATACCTGAACATAGGAGTACCCATCTTCACGGGAACCTACAATGCCACTTTACCTGAAGAAGAGCGCTGGATGATTCAAGTTCAAGTTCCAGGAAGGACGTTCATGCCAGTCACTGAGCCCATAGAGTTTTCTTTTGATGCACCAACTTGGAGTCTAGGAAAGAGTATGGCAGCTCACATCACCATGGGACGCATTGGAGAAGTCTACCGCAAGGATCTCAAGGATACTATCTACCAGATTTGTGGGTGCCGAGATGAACACTGGGAGATGATCAGCACCAGGAAAGATAGGTCAGTTGCAGCTTTTATTCAGGAGTTAAACCAGCACATTCGACGACAGGAGAATCCGATGTGCGCCGACATGATAGATCTGAAGAAGGCTAAGACTAGAATCAAGGAACTAGAGGAAGAACTCAAGGCTACACGCGAAGATTATGAAGAAGAAATTGAAGTATTGGTGGAGAAGAATGACGATCTGATCAAGAAGATTGGCATATTTATGGGAGGCCCGACACCAGTGCATGAAGACAAGGAACCCAAGGAGATTAGCCCGGAAGACTACATCATCATCGACGGCACCGACTCGGAACAAGATAGTAGTGATGATGGTTATGAAGCAGGAGCGGATATTATGGAGTCTACAACCGTAGAATATTTCTAGTAGACCACCTCATCAGTAGTAGTAGTCCACCATGTAAATATAGTAGTCCGAGCACTTTTGCGATAGCTAGATCGATTGTATGTCCTTGTTTGATTGATTGAAGTGAATTGTGTGCTTTTGCCTCATGTGCATATGGGTAGTGTTTTCCCTTTAGACCCCCTCTATTCTTATATCTCATCTTTTCTAAACCCTCAGATGCCTCCGAGACGTGACCCCGGATTTGCCTTTCCGCCGGAGCTCACCCAGTTGATCCAGCAGCAGAACACCTTGATGCAGTTGCTAGTTCAGAATCAGAATCAGGGGAACAACAACAACAACCCACCACCACCACCACCACCTGTTGACCACTTAGCCCGTTTTCTTAGGCTGAATCCGCCGGTGTTTTCCAGTAGCACTGAGCCGATAGTAGCAGATGATTGGCTCTGCAAGATAGCTAGGGAGTTGACTACAGCAGGATGCACAAATGTGGAGAAGGTTAAGTTTGCCGCACATCAGTTAGAAGGACCCGCAACATCTTGGTGGGAGAATTTCACAGCCACCTTCCCAGTCGACACTGTCACATGGAACCAGTTTCAGCAGGCTTTTCGTACTGCCCATGTTTCAGCAGGAGAAATGGCCATGAAGAAGCGTGAGTTTCCTAACTTGTGCCAAGGAGGACGGACAGTTGGCCAGTATGTGGAGGATTTTAGTAACCTAGCACGTTATGCCCCAGATGACGTTGCTACGGATGCAGCTAAGCAGGAGAAATTCCTGGAAGGACTGAATGATGAATTGAGTATGCAGTTGATGGTAGCCACTTTCAACAACTACCAGGAGTTGGTAGATCGTGCTCTTATGATTGAAGGGAAGCAGCAGCAAATTGAGAACCGCAAGAGGAAGTATGGACAAGGAAAGTATAATTCAGGAGCTCAGCAGAAGCCTCGTTTTACCCCTAGACCAGGAGGACATTTTCAGCATACCCATGGAGTAGGTAGCTCGCACAATCACAATGGCACCAAGAATGGTAATGGGAATGGAGGAAGCAATGGCCATAACCGCAGCACCCCATCGACCCCAGCCAAGAAGGACTTGAGCCACATCACTTGCTATAAGTGTTCGAAGCCAGGACACTATGCAAATGAATGTCCTGAAGGCCAAAATGGCAATGGAAGTTCTGGGAAGAAGCCGAACCCTTTCAACAGGGGACATGTGAACCACGTTAATGTGGAGGAGGTTGAAGCCCAGCCAGATGCAGTAATAGGTAAGTTTTGGTTAAGTCATTTATTGCACTCGTTCTTTTTGATACTGGTGCATCGCATTCATACATATCAAGGGGATTTGTGGATAAGTATAACCTACCAACCCAAGCCCTTAGGTCACCCATGTTAGTAACCTCGCCAGGAGCAGAGTATGTGGCAAGTCTATGGTGTGATCGGTTACCATTAAGGATTGGTAACTATGTTTTTCCCTCAGACCTAATAGTATTGGAATCTCAAGGATTGGATGTGATATTAGGCATGGATTGGTTATCAAAGTATGAAGAGAATATTGAGTGTGCTAGTAAGTCAATTTTGCTTACCACACCAGAAGGGAGAAGGATCAAGTATGTATCCCGGCATGTACCAAAGAGGACACAAGTAAATTGCCTAACAGGAGTTGTGCAGGAGGAAGTACCAGTGGTAAAGGATTTTCCTGATGTATTTCCCGAAGAGTTGCCAGGCATGCCACCGGATAGAGACATTGAGTTTTTGATTGAGCTATTGCCAGGCACTGGGCCAATATCGAAGAGACCATATAGGATGCCAGCAAAAGATTTGGTGGAAATTAAGAAGCAGATTAAGGAGTTACTGGATAAGGGATATATTCGCCCAAGTTCTTCGCCTTGGGGATCACCAGTACTTCTAGTGGAGAAGAAGGATGGATCGTTAAGGATGGTTGTTGATTATCGAGGATTGAACGAAGTAACGATCAAGAACAAGTACCCACTACCAATGATCAACGATCTGTTTGATCGGTTGCAAGGAGCTAAAGTGTTTTCCAAGATCGATTTGCGATCAGGATACCACCAGTTGAAGATTCGAGAACATGATATTCCGAAGACAGCTTTTACCACAAGATATGGACTATATGAGTATACCGTTATGTCATTTGGACTGACTAACGCGCCTGCCTATTTTACGAACATGACGAACAAAGTGTTTATGGAGTTTTTGGATAAGTTCGTCGTAGTGTTCATTGATGATATCCTGGTTTATTCGAAGAATGAAGAGGAGCATAAGGAGCATTTGCGTTTGGTACTTGGAAGGCTCAGAGAACATCAATTATATGCCAAGTTGAGCAAATGTGAGTTTTGGTTGAAGGAAGTAGGATTCCTCGGACACGTTATATCTGGAGAAGGTATAGCAGTAGATCCCGCTAAAGTTGAAACCGTGACCAAGTGGGAAGCACCAACAACAGTTGGAGAGATCCGGAGTTTTCTTGGACTCGCAGGATACTACCGGAGGTTTATTGAGAATTTCTCAAGGATTGCGAAGCCTATGACGGAGTTGTTGAAGAAGGATACTAAGTTCAAATGGACTGATGAGTGTGAGGCAAGTTTTCAGGAATTGAAGAAACGTTTGGTTACCTCACCAGTGTTGATTTTGCCAGATCAAACCAAGGATTATGAGGTGTATTGCGATGCTTCACGTCGAGGACTTGGAGCAGTGCTTATGCAGGAAGGGAGAGTTGTTTCGTATGCTTCACGACAACTGAAGCCTCACGAATTGAATTATGCTACGCATGATTTGGAGTTAGCAGCCGTAGTGCATGCATTGAAGACATGGAGACATTTCCTCATTGGGAATCATTGTGAGGTGTACACGGATCATAAGAGTTTGAAGTACATTTTCACACAGAAGGAGTTGAACCTCAGACAAAGGAGATGGTTGGAGCTTATCAAGGATTATGATATGAAATTATATTATCATCCCGGAAAAGCTAATGTAGTAGCTGATGCGTTAAGCCGTAAGAGCCATGTCAATAGGTTAATGACGGGAGAAATACCCAAGGAGTTAGCAGAAAATCTTCGTGAACTAAGAGTGGAAATAGTTCCGAGAGGCTATGTAGCAGCGCTAGAAATTCAGTCAACCTTGATGGACAGAATCAGAGAAGCTCAGAAAACTGACAAAGAGATTGCCGCTATAAAGGAGAAACTGAGCAAAGGAAAAGCTAAAGGATTTCGCGAGGATGAGCACGACACCCTATGGTTTGAAGATCGTGTTTATGTGCCCAATAACCTGGAAATCAGGAAGTTGATTCTGCAAGAGGCACATGATTCACCATATTCGATTCACCCAGGAAATACCAAGATGTATTTGGATTTGAAGGATATTTTCTGGTGGACCGGAATGAAAAAGGATATTGCAGAGTATGTAGCAGTTTGTGACGTATGTCAGAGAGTAAAGGCAGAGCATCAGAAGCCAGCAGGATTGTTGCAACCATTGCCGATACCCGAATGGAAGTGGGATAAGCTAGGCATGGATTTTATCACGGGATTACCAAGGACTCGTTCAGGCTATGACTCGATTTGGGTTATAGTTGATCGATTGACGAAAGTAGCTCATTTCATCCCAGTAAAGACCACTTACACCAGTGCTAAGTTGTCAAAGATATACATGACCAGGATCGTATGTTTGCATGGAGTTCCGAGGAGTATCATATCAGATAGAGGAACCCAGTTTACCTCAAAGTTCTGGAAGCAGTTGCATGAGACTTTGGGTACTAGGCTGGAATTTAGTACAGCTTTTCATCCGCAGACAGATGGACAGACCGAGAGAGTCAATCAGATTTTGGAGGATATGCTGAGAGCCTGTGCGCTAGATTATGGATCTAGTTGGGACGATAATTTGCCATATGCAGAGTTCTCTTACTATAATAGCTATCCGACCAGTTTGAAGATGGCCCCTTTCGAGGCTTTGTACGGAAGGAGGTGCAGGACACCGTTGTCATGGGACAAAGTTGGAGACCGCTAGTTGTTTGGACCAGATTTGATTAAAGAGTCTGAACAGAAGGTGAAGTTGATACGCGATAGGCTCAAGGTAGCCCAGTCCAGGCAGAAGAGCTACGCAGATTCTAAACGCAAGGAGATAGTTTACGAAGTCGGAGATAGAGCTTATCTTCGAGTATCCCCACTTCGAGGGATTAAGCACTTTCGAGTTAAGGGGAAGTTAGCGCCACGATTTGTAGGACCATATCGAGTTTTGGAGCGTATGGGAGAAGTGGCTTACAAGTTGGAATTGCCAGAAGGATTAACAGGAGTGCATGATGTGTTCCACGTTTCTCAGTTGAAGAAGTGTCACACGGAGATGGCTGACATACCTTTGAGAGACACAGTACCATTGGAAGCAATTCAGTTGGATAACAATTTGACCTATGAGGAGAAACCAGTCAAGATTCTCGAGTTTGCCAGCCGGGTTACTCGTAGCAAGGTTATCAAGTTTTGCAAAGTTCAGTGGAGCCACCACACGGAGGATGAAGCCACCTGGGAGCGAGAGGAAGATTTGCTCAAAGACCACCCTCACCTATTTTCTAGCCAACCCGAATCTCGAGGGCGAGATTCATCTTAAGGGGGGTAGGTTTGTAACATCCCAAATTTTCAATTTGGAATGTTATACATTAGGTCATCATGCATATCATATTTTATTTTGCTTTTGGTTTTGATCCTAGAAAATCCTAAGCAACTCAAGGACCCACGGAGAGAGTTGGGGATTTTGTTATTTACATATTTGAGTTTTCTCAAATTATGTAAATAGGATCATTTGATTTTATTTATTTTATCATCAATTATTTCTATTACAAAATATGAGAGAGGGAATAAAATGACTTTCCCAAAATATAGAAATATTGAGGATTTAATAAAAAAATCAAATAAGATTTATTTCGGAGTTTTTTGGTATTTTTATTTGAATTTAGGAAAAATGCGCGTTTTTCAAAGTTGTAGTTTGGGCCCAGATAAATGTTCACTTTATCGGGCTTGATTTTATAAACCCGGCAAAATTTATTTCGTGATTTTTGGAGTCTGTTTAGTATTTCTTTTTATTTTTTTCTTCCAAGCGGAATTATTTAAAAAAAACCCGGAACCGACTACGGGCCGTACTCGGCCAGGACTCCCTGGTCTGGGCCTTTATAAGACGCCCGAGGCCCGAGCCGAGAGAGAGTAGCCGCCGCCGCCAAACCCTAGCCCCGCCCCAGCCGCCGCCGCTGCCGCCGCCCGCCGCCGCCGCCCGCCGC
>NC_057794.1:566991854-566996439 GCF_018294505.1 Triticum aestivum
CGAGGTTCGTCGCCGCCTCATTTTCCGTGCTGTTTAAAAAAAAAATTCTGTTCGTCGTTTTTTCTTTTTCGTCGGATTTTTCGCGGTTATTTTCTAATCGCGATTTCTGATCCGATTTTCGTTTTAGTATAACTTTTCGCTCGTTTATCGGAATCAGGCGATTCAAGCGCCTCGAGTTTCGTCTCGAAACCCTCTTTCCGAATAATCAACTTAAACATGTTTTTGTTACTGTAAAATTTGCCCTAGATCCAGATTACTAGAACGAAGTTGTTTTCTTTCGCCGTTTGATTTCTTTTGCTTCGTTCGATTTGATTCTTTTTGCAAACTAGGGTTCTTATGTTGAACTTTCTGGTTAGATCTTCTATTTGAGTTTTACCCGTGCATTATATGAGTACTTATTGTATGCTTGTTGTTTGTCTGCGATAGAATACCCGGAGTGCGCCGCCTGTTACTTCGAATCTCTAGGTTTCGCGGATCATCAGCAAGGCAAGTAACACTTTGATCATACCTTTTCTACAACCCAGTTTTATTGCATTAGATCAATCCTCACACGTTGCATGACTAGGATCTAATTAAATTGTGGGATGGGAAGTAGATGAGGTAGTACCTATTACCAGTTTATTATCAAACCTTTGGGAGTTACTTCTACGTTTGCTTATTATGCCATGCTATGCTAGTAGACGTGGATTGGGTGAGTGAAATCCATGACAGATGTGAGATTGTTAATTAATGGTTTATCTAAGGTGGCAACCTAACACACATCTGGGTGGATTGAGGCACCTGGGGTTTCCAGGACTTGCCTGCTTTCTTTGGACCGCCACCCAGGCTCAAAGGGATCATGAGATTATTCATACTAGAAACTTCCGTGTGCAGCCACAAGCCATTATGGGCTCTGGCATAGTTGACTAAGTTGTGCGAACTATTACAGTGGTAGACTAGCAGATGTAGGGGATGTAGGTGGTACGGTCTACCCGATCATAAGGTGCTAGCGCTTCTGAAAGACTATGTCTCGGTCATCCGTCTTCTCAAACACCATGTAGTGCGAGAAACCAAACAGAGGCGATCGAGTCTTGTGGGGAAAAGTGCGCAAACTTCTGCAGAGTGTAACAAACTAATCATGGTTAGCCGTGTCCCCGGTTATGGACATCTTGAGTATCTAGTACTTGGATTATCATGTGAATCTCAACATGTTACTCTAAATTAATTTTGTGGGGTCTTAATGATGTTACTTAATTGGGATTGAGAATGCTGTCAACCATTCTCAATGTTTAACAACCACCATGATAGTAATTAATTTTATTCCTTTGAAGTAGGGAAAAATTGGCTTTACGCAAAACTGTAACCATAGAGCTTTCCACCAGCCAAATATGCATATAGTATAGCTGTTTCATTCCATTATTCTCTATGTGTTACCTTGCCAGCATATTCCATGTGCTGACCCGTTTTCGGGCTGTAACGTTAATGTTGCAGACTTTTCAGATGATGATTAAGGAGTTTTTAGGTCGTGGTTCTATACTCAGTGATGCCGTTGGAGTTGATGAATTCACATATCTTCCAAGCCTTCCGCTGTTATCCTTATTAGATGGCCTTAAGCCATATTTATTGTAATTAGTTCTCTTTTGAGACACTCGATGTAATAAGTGTGTGATTTCTACTCTGCTATAAATCCTTCGAGTACTGTGTGGTGTCAGCATTACTGATCCAGGGATGACACCGGAGCACAGAGATCAGACTGTTTGAGGTCTGGTCGCTACAACACCACTTCAAGGTACTGTAATGAACTCATTCTTTATTTATATTGGTGTTAAACCTGCTGTATTCCAACTTCTATATCGTTTATAAACTATTTTACTAGCCATAGATTCATCAAAATAAGCAAACAACACACGAAAAACAGAATGTGTCAAAAACAGAACAGTCTGTAGTAATCTGTATCTAACGCAAGATCTAGAACCCCAAAAATTATAAAATAAATTTCTGGACGTGAGGAATTTATCTATTAATCATGTGCAAAAAGAATTAACTAAATATCACTTTCCAAATAAAAATGGCAGCAGTTATCGTGAGCGCTAAAGTTTCTGTTTTTACAGCAAGATTAAAAAGACTTTCCCCAGGTCTTCCCAATGGTTCTACTTGGCACAAACACTACTTAAACACAAAAAACAAAACCAAAAAAGAGGCTAGATAAATTATTTATTACTAAACGGGAGCAAAAAGCAAGGAATAAAAATAAAATTGGGTTGCCTCCCAACAAGCGCTATCGTTTAACGCCCCTAGCTAGGCATATAAGCGAAGATAGATCTAGGTGTTGCCATAGTAATAGGATAAATCATTAAAACTCATTTCATATTCTCTACGTTCAGAAGCAAGTTTTCTTTGAGGCAAGCAAAAGTAATCAAAAGGGCTAAATTTAATGGGACAAAAGTCCCCAAGATCAACTTTCGGAGGTATAGGTTCCTCCTTCGGCCCTTCGTATTGCACATTTAATTCATCATTATAAGCATTCTTTTGACAGAACTTTGTGAGCCTATACTCGAGAGAATATTCTGACTCATTATTTCGAATACCCAAATCATTATTAAGTTCAGAGATTCTATCAACTAGAACATTGGTAGGAACCCTTTTTCTAAGATTCTCATTGAAAGCAACAAGGTCTAGAGATTGAAAACACATTATTTCTTCTTGATCAAAAAGGATAGACTCTATGGGAGGACGACCAGCGTCCACCCTATAATGCTCAAAGATTTCTTTGGCCTCTTTTATTATGAATCTAAACTCATGAGCCAAAAAGATAGTAGCGGCACGCTTAACAGAAGAATGCTCAATATTAGAAAATTCTAGGAAAATCCTTTGTATGTAAGGATGCAAGTGCATAAATTGTCTTTCAAGTTCAACTACAAGCATGGCGATAGCATCTGCAAGGCTACTGGTTCTATGAAGAATAGAACTACCCATAGAAGGCAAAGCACCGGCACAAGTAAAGAAATCTTGGATGACTCCTTTTCTAATAATATTACCACTACCAATACAGAATTTCTTTGTATGTAAGATAGGGGGTTCTTCAGCAGGAGCATCAGAATTTTCCATAGTATTTTTATTGTCCATATCAACAATAATTTCCCCAATTTTAGACATAACGGCAAAAAGTGCAAGGGGCAGAAAGATGAAAATAGAGAAAGAGAGGGAGGATAGAGAGAGAGGGCGAATAAAACGGCAAGGGTAAAGTGGGGGAGAGGAAAACGAGAGGCAAATAGCAAATAATGTAATGCGGGAGATAAGGGTTTGTGATGGGTACTTGGTATATTGACTTTTGCATAGACCTCCCCGGCAACAGCGCCAGAAATCCTTCTTGCTACCTATTGAGCACTACGTTGGTTTTCCCTTGAAGAGGAAACGGTGATCCAGCAAAGTAGTGTAAGCATTTCCCTCAGTTTTTGAGAACCAAGGTATCAATCCAGTAGGAGGCTACGCGCGAGCCCCTCGCACCTACACAAACAAATAAATCCTCGCAACCAATGTGATAAGGGGTTGTCAATCCCTACACGGTCACTTACGAGAGTGAGATCTGATAGATATGATAAGATAATATTTTTGGTATTTTTATGATAAAGATGCAAAGTAAAATAGAAAGCAATAAAAATAACTAAGTATTGGAAGATTGATATAATGGAGAATAGACCCGGGGGCCATAGGTTTCACTAGTGGCTTCTCTCGAGAGCATAAGTATTCACGGTGGGTAAACAAATTACTGTTGAGCAATTGACAGAATTGAGCATAGTTATGAGAATATCTAGGTATGATCATGTATATAGGCATCACTTCCGAGACAAGTAGACCGACTCCTGCCTGCATCTACTACTATTACTCCACACATCAACCGCTATCCAGCATGCATTTAGAGTATTAAGTTCATAAGAACAGAGTAACGCTTTAAGCAAGATGACATGATGTAGAGGGATTAACTCATGCAATATGATGAAAACCCCATCTTGTTATCCTCGATGGCAACAATACAATACGTGCCTTGCTGCCCCCACTGTCACTGGGAAAGGACACCGCAAGATTGAACGCAAAGCTAAGCACTTCTCCCATTGCAAGAAATATCAATCTAGTAGGCCAAACCAAACTGATAATTCGAAGAGACTTGCAAAGAAGACCAATCATACATAAAAGAATTCAGAGAAGATTCAAATATTGTTCATAGATAAACTTGATAATAAACCCACAATTCATCGGTCTCAACAAACACACCGCGAAAAGAAGATTACATCGAATAGATCTCCATGAGAGAGGGGGAGAACATTGTACTGAGATCCAAAAAGAGAGAGAAAGCCATCTAGTTAATAACTATGGACCCGAAGGTCTGAGGTAAACTACTCACACTTCATCGGAGAGGCTATGGTGTTGATGTAGAAGCCCTCCGTGATCGATGCCCCCTCTGGCGGAGCTCCGGAACAGGCCCCAAGATGGGATCTCGTGGATACAGAAGGTTGCGGCGGTGGAATTAGGTTTTTGGCTCCGCATCTGGTAGTTTGGGGATACGTAGGTATATATAGGAGGAAGGAGTACGTCAGTGGAGCAACAG
>NC_057794.1:566996729-567024679 GCF_018294505.1 Triticum aestivum
TCCCTACCTCGTGGCTTCCCTGTTGGTTGCTTGACGTAGGGTCCAAGTCTCCTGGATCATGTTCGTTCTGAAAAGCACGTTCCCGAAGGTTTCATTCCGTTTGGACTCCGTTTGATATTCTTTTCTTGCAAAACCCTAAAATAGGCAAAAAACAGCAATTCTGGGTTGGGCCTCCGGTTAATAGGTTAGTCCCAAAAATAATATAAAAGTGTATAATAAAGCCCAATAATGTTTAAAATAGGATATAATATAACATGGAACAATCAAAAATTATAGATACGTTGGAGACGTATCAGAGAGCAGCAGCCATGAGGTGGTGCACCCCCAAGGGGTGTCCGAATAGGACTAGGGGAGTTGGCGCGGCCCCTCTTTCCCTCTCCCTCTCCCTCTCCTTCCTTCTTCTCCTACTTGGACTAGGAAAGGGGGGGGGACGATTCCTACTTGGAGTAGGATCCCCCCTGTTGGGCGCGCCCCTTGTGGGCGGCCGGCCTCCTCCTCCCTTCCATTATATACGGGGGAGGGGGCACCCCATAGACACACAAGTTGATCTTTAGCAATGTGCGGTGCCCCCTCCACAGTTTTACACCTCAGTCATACTGTCATAGTTCTTAGGCGAAGCCCTACGTCGGTAACTTCATCATCACCGTCAACACGCTGTCGTGCTGACGGAACTCACCCTCGGCCTCAGCTGGATCAACAGTACGAGGGACGTCACCGAGCTGAACGTGTGCAGACCGCAGAGGTGCTCCGTGGGAAAGAGGCGGACGCAACCTCGTCGTCCCAAGTGTGCTGCCACTCTTGTAGAAGAAAATCTGGATTTTCTGTTAGACGGATGACTCGCAGCTGCGCCAAGAGGACTGACATGAAACCCACATTGGCAATCTCCATCAAGCTGGCCCCTCTGCAACGCCCCAAGGCCAAGAAGCTCTAGTTTGATTCTACTCCTAGCCATGAGATTCCTCTACCACCCCCGACGCCGATTGCTACCATGTAGGCAGTGGGCTCTGCACTTGGCATTGCCCCGGAGGATTTGACAGTGGAGAATCTTATGAATCCTCCTCAAGGTGCTCCGCAAGATGATGGTATTAATGATGAGTGAACCACGCCGTGCATCATTGGGGCTCTAGACTTGTTTGGTCCTTTGTCATTTGCCTTTTATGTTACTCAGTAGGTCTAAATATCTAAACTTCTTTGAACTTGATGTGTGCGGTTGTGTTCGAAGTTGTACTGTGCTGTTAAGCAGCCCAGTTGGTTACTATCTTTTTATTTTAGTTATCTATGGGGAGTACATCGTTTCATAACTGGAATGTTTTGTGTTGGAATGCGCGTGGCTTGAATTCGGAGGCTAGGCAGCGTGATGTTAGAGCTAAGATTGAGGAGAGTCACTGTTCCATAATCTGTCTGCAGGAAACCAAATGTGAGTAGTTTGAGATCCAAACGATTAGGTCATTCTGCCCTAGACGCTTTGATCAGTTTGCCTTTTCTCCATCTGTGGGTGCGTCTGGTGGAATTTTGATCATTTGGAACTCCTCCGTTTTTGGAGGGTCAGCTAGTGGAAATTCAGCATTTCAGTGTGGTTGTTTCCTTTAAGTCTGTTCATAATTCAGAGAAGTGGACTTTGGTATCAGTCTATGGACCATGTGAGGGCCAACCTAGAAATGATTTTGTTAGCTGGTTGTACCACCTAACCATCCCTCCAGAGGAAAACTGGCTATTCATTGGTGATTTCAATTTTATTCGTTCTTTGGATAATAGAAATCTACCAGGAGGCGATATAAATGACATCTTCCTTTTTAATGAGGTGATTGGGCACATTGGCCTCCTGGAATTGTCGATAAAGGGAAGGAGTTTCACCTGGTCTAATATGCAGCAAATACCTCTCCTAGAGCAGCTTGATTGGTTCTTCACAACCTCGGATTGGATATCTCATTACCCTAACATTGTGGTTTTTCCATTGGCAAAACTACCTTGGATCATTTGCCATGTGTGGTTCCTATTCACACAATGATTCCTAAATCTAAGATCTTCCGATTCGAGAATTTCTGGGTGGGATATGCCAGGTTTTATGGAATGTGTCCGCAGATCTTGGGACGCTCCGGTCTTTGATGACCTCTCTGCTTCGGCTGTTTTAACCAGGAAATTTAAACGACTAAGGTATGATTTGAGGGCTTGGAGTAAGAATCTTTCTTACCTCAAGAAATTAACTCTTGATTGCAGCAAGGTTATTCTCTTTTTTGATCAGTTGGAGGACGTGAGACCCCTTGTGAGGACAGAGTTTAACTTCAGGAGAATTGTCAAGTTGCACTATGAGCATCTGTTGAAAATGCATTACATCTATTAGAAGCAGCGGTGCATGATTAGATACATTAAGGTGGGAGAAGAGAATTCTAAATTCTTCCATGCTATGGCCTCTGAACGCATGAGAAAGAACTCCATAGCCAGCTTGAAAACCCCAAGGATGTCTGCGCCAGTTTCTGATCATGATCAAATGGCGAGAATTCTTTAGGCTTATTTTAAAAACAGAATGGGCCAGGCCCATGGTATCTCAATGGGCTATGACTTGACAAACCTCATTCAGCCTATCCCTGGTCTAGAAGAGTTGTCTCAGCCCTTCTCTGCTACTAAAATTAAGAAGGTTCTGCAAGAGATGCCACTTGATCGGGCTCCAGGCCCAGATGGCTTCAATGGAATGTTCGTTAAATGTTGTTGGCCTATAATTGAGAAGGATTTTCTGCGTCTCATTCAAGAATTTTATGAGGGGAAATTGTCTTTGTAAAATATCAATGGCTCTCTCATTACTATCATACCTAAGATGCTCTCTCCTGAGGGATCGGATGAGTTTAGACCTATTTTTTGACTAACACTTGTTTGAAGTTTCTCACCAAGTTGTTGGCTAATATGTTGCAAAGAGTAATTTTGAATTGTATTCATAAGAATCAATATGGGTTTCTGAAGAGCGGATCAATTCAGGACTGTTTAGCTTGGGCTTTTGAATATATACATCAATGCAAACAGTCAAAGAGACCTATCATCATTCTAAAGCTGAATTTTGCCAAGGCTTTTGATACTGTGGAACATGAGGTTATTTTGCAGATGCTCAAACATAAGGGTTTTGATGATAAGTGGATTGGCTGGGTTAAAGACATTCTTTCTTCAGGGACATCTTCTGTGTTGCTCAATGTCATACCTAGTAAACAGTTTAAGTGCAACTATGGGGTCAGACAGGGTGATCCTCTCTCACCCCTCCTTTTTGTTATAGCTGCCAACCTCTTGCAGTTAGTGGTTAATCAAATGTTCTCCCATGGGACCTTAACTCTCCCAATTCCCTCCCATGATCAAGACTTTCCCATAATACAATATGCTGATGATACTATCATCTTTTTGTCTGCCAGAGAGGAGGAATTGGTAGCCCTGAAAAATATGTTGTTGACATTTCAGCAATTCACTGGGCTAAAGGTTAATTTTGCAAAGTCCTCCATGATTCCCTTAAACATTAATGAAGAGGAGGCCAACAGGTTAGCTGCTCTACTAGGCTGTAAAATTGGATAGCTCCCATTCACTTACTTGGGGCTGCCACTTGAAACTACCAGGCCAAGGATTGTGGATTTCATTCCCTTAGTTGATACTTTGGAAAGGAGATTGACTGCTAGTTCCTGCATGTTAAATCAGGGCTCCCGACTGCAGCTATTAACTTCTGTTTTGACATCTATGCCAATCTACTTCCTATGTTGTCTGCAACTTCCTCCTAGTATTATTAAGCAACTAGACAGAATATTTAGGCAATGCCTATGGAGAGGTAGCAGTGATGCTCCTAAGCAATCCCTGGCTGCTTGGGATTTGGTTTCTAGGCCAAAGGACAAAGGAGGGCTTGGGGTGATCAACTTGCACATTCAAAACAAGGGCCTCCTTGTCAAGCATCTCCATATTTTTTTAATAAGGCTAATATCCCCTGGGTGACTCTGATCTAGAATAGCTATTATGTTGATGGTCTTCCACATGCTACAACTCATGTTGGTTCCTTTTGGTGGAGAGATATACTCAAGCTCTCTAATGCATATACTGCCATTGCCTCAGTGCACATCAATATGGGAGATTCTGCCCTTTTTTGGTCTGATGCTTGGCTCATTGGTGGTTCTTCCAGACCTTTGTGTTGGAGATTACCCAGCCTTTTTTCATTTGTTAACAATGACAAAGTCTCTGTGCATGAATTCCTCATTTCTCAAGATATCTTCTCAATGTTCTTCCTGCCATTGTCACATGAGGCTGCCTTGTAGTTACAAGTTCTGGAAGGTTGGATTTTGGCCTTAAACAGAGACCACACTATACCAGATGTTTGGATCTGGCCTGGAAAGTCTGGTTGTTACACTTCCAAGAGCTTTTACACGCTTATGCACTCCCATTTGCCCACAATTCTACCATGTAAATGGTTGTGGGATAGCAGGTGCACCATGAAGATCAAAGTTCTTGGCTGGTTGTTATTCTTTGATTGATTCAACACCAAGGACTTGCTGATACGTAGGCATTGGAGATCTTCTTTGGATGACAATCTTTGTGTTATTTGCAATGAATATGTCTATGAGGATAGGTTGCACTTGTTTTTCAATTGCAACTTCAGCCGCAGAGTTTGGAGTTATCTGTCGATTGACTGGTCCAGGGGACCTAATATTCGGTAATGTATTCATCATGCAAGATCCAAGTTCAAGCATCCCTTCTTCTTTGAAGTTATGCTCACTACAGCTTGGAATATTTGGATCCTCAGGAATGGTAGAACTTTCAGAGGAGAGAATGCAACTTTTGGTGCTTGGAAATGTAAATTTGTACATGATCTTTCCCTTCTAGCTCATAGGCTCAGGGTAGATACCAGGAACAAGTTGTGTGCTTGGATTAATTTTCTCTTTCAATAAAGGGCTGTGGGGCTTTGCCTCACAGTAAATATTCAAAAAAAACTTGTTTTTGCAGGGCATGTTGTGATGTGATATGGTCAAGACATGATGGTATAAATTGTTGTATGAGATGATCATGTTTTGTAAAAGTTATCGGCAACTGGCAGGAGCCATATGGTTGTCGTTTTATTATATTAATTGCAATCACCATGTAATTGCTTTACTTTATCACTAAAATGTAGAGATAGTCGTAGAAGCAATAGTTGGCGAGACGACAACGATGCTACGATGGAGATCAAGCACTACTAGGAAAAAGGCTACTAGCAGCGCGGGTAAAATGACTACTAGCAGCGCGGGTACCCGCGCTACTAGTATCGCGCTACAACTAATAGTTAGTAGTAGCGTGGGTGAGACCCGCGCTACTACTTACTTTGTTAGTAGTAGCGTGTGCCACCCACGCTACTGCTATTATAGACTCGCGCTACTACTAATGAAGTAGTAGTAGCGTGCCTATAAAACTAGCGCTACTAGTATCCTAAATACTAGTAGGGCACTTTTTTCCCAACGCTACTAGTAACAAATTAGGAATTAAAAAAATGAAAATAGATACAGTATTCATGAATGGAGATCAGAGACACGTCCAGTGCAAAATAAATTTCACAGATCCATCTTAACACTAGCAGTGTTCATGGATGCAACATTGAACATCTCAACTCTAAGAGATCACGAGGACACACACAACCATCATCAAAAGGTTGGTACCTTCCCTAGCGTTTCACCACCAACCTAACCAGACCACTTCTCTAGATGTATGTACAAAGCGTCGAGGTCCTCCACCTTGAGGAACTCCGAACGGTTGCGTCGTCCTCCACCTCGGTGACCGGACGGTGGCGTGGAGGTCCTCCACCCCGGGGACCTCCTGCGTCACAATCACTTGGACAATAATCTGTATGACGCGGTCGCGGGGCTTCACGGTGAAGTCTACCTCCGAGTAGTTGAAGATCACGACTCCCATCGCGCCCTCATGCAGATCCAGTAGGGTATTTTCTTCAATTTCTGTCTCTTTTAGTCTATTATGAATCTTTAAAACGGAAAAACACCTACTAAATGCATAACCTAGCTGTACGTGTTCATGATATCTTCTTGTTTTGGTGCATTCAAGAAATACTAGTGTATTTGAGCTATATATGCTTGAAATATTTGATAGTTAACATCTATTCAAAATTTATCATTTCATGGATAGGGAAATCGCCAACAAAGGACATCACAAAATTGATTCCCACTGCTCTTCAAAACAGGGAATAGGCGAAGTCTATTTTTAATGTTATTTGTCCAGGTCTGCTACCATCTACTTATATACTAATCAAAAGGCAAACCAATCCACTTACGCCCAGTCTGTCAGGACTTAACTTGTACTCCTAACAGTGGGGCTGTAATATTTCCACAAGCGTTCATCTGGGCCTTATCCTACGCCATCTCCAAAGATTTAAAAATGCAAGTGTGGTTCAGATGAAGGTAAGGATAATGAGATACTTGCTTGCAGGAAAAACTCCCATGCTCGCTTGATGATGATGATGTCTCGCTTGATACTCCCTTATCCGCTGAGACGGCACTCTGTCGCCGCTGGCCACCAGCGGCATTCTGCTCAATGGCGGCCAAGGCATGCCTTGTGGCTGTCCAGGAAGCTCGAATCAGGCTGGACCTGAGAAGAAACAGAGCACGGTCGTGTGATGTCCTAGCTGAATCAGAGTACATTGCCTAAGGAAATAAAATGGGCAAAAGGAGGAGCGTACAATAAGGAAAAGTGCAGAACAACATTCACTTGAATAACAACTCCACGTCCATGTGCAGCTCTGCTGCAATGGAGCATTCATTTATGTAGTGATTTACTGAACCAATTTGAACTTAGTTCAAGCCGAGACTATTTTACAACATCTTATCTTATCCTAAAGAAAAATAACCTATACCAGTATAGTATAACCTATACCAGTATAACAATATCTTATCTTATCCAGAAGAAAAATAACCTATATCCAGAAGATAAAACTACTATGTATAAATTCTCTCATTAGCCTCTTGTTAGGTACTCGAATATATTTGGCAAACACAAATCTCAGAGCCAATTAACACATCGCCGGCGTGTATTTCAGGATACAGAGGAGATAGGGTAATCAAAAAATGTATCCCCATGTTCATCAATTTACTAGCAAAGAAACTAGAGCAAAAGGTTCAGAGCAGAGCACCTGCATGAAGGAGTTAGAAGGGAGGATTCCCGAAGTGAGATTCACCCCATGACGAAGGGGCCAATCTCCCCGGCCCTCATGCCGCGGGCGATCTCGTTGGCGACCAGTAGGCATGCCGACACCCACCAGGCGAGCACCGCCCACACCATGTCCACCATGTACGCCACCAGCCCCCACGGCATGGTCATCCTTCCCCTTCCTTGCTCTGCCTAGCCTTAGCGTTCCTTACTTTGATGGCATTGCCGTTGCAGTTGAAGGCAAAGCAATTTTCAAATGGGATTCACACCAACAGCAGTACAACAAGTAGAATCAGCTAGAAATTACTGAAGGAAGAATAAGAAAAAACAAATAAGAAGTTTAATTAGCTAGTCGTACAAAATAAACCTTTGAGATGGATGGATGCCATGTTCATTTAGATGTGAAGATTGATCAGCTCAATAATGGTGAAGACGTTGGGTTGCCCGATGCAGATGCACCCACTGAAGAAATATACAGCAATTTGAGTTTCAGTAAAAATTTACCCTGGCGCTTTAATCTTACTATCTATTGAAACTGACCCTCACATTTTAATCTTAATGCTCCCCTAAGTTCCCCATCTATGCATCTGCATATAGCTTTAGGATTCAGACGAACAAAAGGCTTCTGAGATGCCACATTTTATTTTCATCAGTTAGCTACAAAACTCTCTACATATAGGCATACCAATTTTACTCAAAAACAACAATACAACAAGCAGAATCAGATAGCAGTGATTAATCCCCTTTGCAATTAATGAAGGAGGAAAAACAAATCAGAAGCGTACTTAGCTAGAGAATGAACCTTTGAGATGCCCTGTTCATTCAGATCTGGTGAGAGAACAGCTGAATCATGGGGACGACACCGACGGCGGAGAAGAAGCGGGGGTGTTAGGCGGACGGCAACGGCACGTTCCCTCCCATGCGTCTCCTCTGGCTCAGCTGCTACTTCCTGTGCGTTGCCTCCCGGAGAAAGATTTGAGCTCCTTGTCCGGCGCGCACAACAGCTCAGCTCCTCCTCTGTCACGCCATCACCGGGAATGGCAGATCCTCCCCCGGCGCCCTCGCTCTGTCCCCCCCGGCGTCCCCCATGGCCACGGGCAGCAGGAGCCCCCTCCGCGCTGCCAGCAGTGCCGACACGGCGTGCAGCGGGCCGCAGGAAAAGGAGGCAGCGGAGGAGAGGGATGAAGTGGTGCGAGAGCGCGGTGGAGAAGAGGGTGGCCATGTAGGAACTGCAACCATGTCAGATCTGGATGGAGGGGAGGGAGGGGCGGAGCTTGGGGGAGTATTGCACGCGACCGATGCTCGCCGGGGTGGGTGGTGGAGGCAGCGAGGAGATCGTGGGGAGAGGAGCCGGGGTGGGGTGGACCGAGGAACATTGTTTTTTAGTCATGTGTTCGTGGTGGGGTGGGAATGTGGGTCGGGCCGGGGTGGGCACGCTTAGTAGTAGCGTGGGGGTCTTACCTGCGCTACTACTACTTACTTAGTAGTAGCGCCGGTTTTATACCCCTCGCTACTACTATGGCCTATCCGCGGGGCATTATTGGACACCACTTAGTAGCAACACGGGTTTATACCCCTCGCTACTACTATCAAATTAGTAGTAGCGCGGTTTTTATACCCCCTCGCTACTACTAATTAGCAGTAGCGCCCATTTTTAAACCGCGCTACTGATAAACTTCTGTGTATAAGGTTTTTCCTAGTAGTGAAGGTGTCAAGCCGGTGATGATGGTGATCATGACGGTGCTTTGGAGATGGAGATCAAAAGCACAAGATGATGATGGCCATATCATATCACTTATATTGATTGCATGTGATGTTTATCCTTTATGCATCTTATTTTTCTTTGTACGACGGTAGCATTATAAGATAATCTCTCACTAAAATTTCAAGGTATAAGTGTTCTCCCTGAGTATGCACCGTTGCTACAGTTCGTCGTGCCGAGACACCACGTGATGATCAGGTGTGATAAGCAGATATGGCCTCGGAACACTGAGACTGAAAGGTCGAGCATGAATCATATATTAGATATGATCAACATAGTGATGTTCACCATTGAAAACTACTCCATCTCACATGATGATCGGACATGGTTTAGTTGATATGGACCACATGATCACTTAGATGATTAGAGGGATGTCTATATAAGTGGGAGTTCTTAAGTAATATGATTAATTGAACTTTAATTTATCATGAACTTAGTCCTGATAGTATTTGCATATCTATGTTGTAGATCAATAGCTTGCAATGTAGCTCCCCATTTTTTGATATGTTCCTAGAAAAAATAAGTTGAAAGATGATAGTAGCAATGATGCGGACTGGATCCGTGATCTGAGGATTATCCTCGTTGCTGCACAGAAGAATTATGTCCTTGATGCACCGCTAGGTGACAGACCTATTGCAGGAGCAGATGCAGACGTTATGAATATTTGACAAAGCTCGATATGATGACTACTTGATAGTTTAGTGCACCATCCTTTACGTCTTAGAACCGGGACTACCAAAATGTTTTGAACGACATGGAGCATATGAGATGTTCCAAGAGTTGAAATTGGTATTTCAGACTCATGCCCGTGTTAAGAGGTATGAGACCTCTGACAAAGTACTTTGCCTACAAGATGGAGGAGAATAGCTCAGCTAGTGAGCATGTGAGTACTACAATCACTTGAATCAAGTGGGAGTTAATCTTCCAGATAAGATAGTGATTGACAGAGTTCTCTAGTCACTATCACCAACTTACTAGTACTTCGCGATGAACTATAATATGCAAGGGATAACATAAACGATTCCCAAGCTCTTCGCGATGCTGAAATCGGCGAATGTAAAAATCAAGAAAAGCATCAAGTGTTGATGGTTGACAAGACCACTAGTTTCATGTAAAAGGGCAAGGTAAATAAAGGGAACTTCAAGACGAATGGCAAGCAAGTTTCCACTCCCATGAAGAAGCCCAGAGCTAGACCCAAGCCCAAAACTGAGTGCTTCTAACTACAAAGGAAATGATCACTGGAAGTGGAACTACCCTAGATTATTGGTCTATAAAGAGGATGGCAAAAGGGAACAAAAGTATATTTGATATACATGTTATTGATGTGTACTTTACTAGTGTTTATAGCAACCCCTCGATATATGATGCTGGTTCAGTTGCTAAGAGTAGTAACTCGAAAAGAGGAGTTGCAAAATAAACAGAGACTAGTTAAGGACGAGGTGACGATGTGTATTGGAAATGATTCCAAGGTTGATAAGATCACCATCGCACACTCCTTTTACCTTCGGGATTAGTGTTGAACCTAAAATAAATGTTATTTGGTGTTTGTGTTGAGCATGAACATGATTGGATCATGTTTATTGCAATACAGTTGTTCATTTAAGTCAAAGAATAATTGTTGTTCTGTTTACATGAATAAAACCTTCTATGGTCATACACTTAATATAAATGGTTTATTGGATCACGATCATAGTGATACACATTTTCATAATATTGATACCAAAAGATGCAAAGTTGATAATGATAGTGCAACATATTTGTGGCACTGCCGTTTAGGTCATATTGGTGTAAAACGCATGAAGAAACTCCATGCTGATGGGCTTTTGGAATCACTTGATTATGAATCACTTGATGCTTGCGAACCATGCCTCATGGGTAAGATGACTTAGACTCCATTCTCCGGAACAATGGAGCGAGCAACTGACTTATCGAAAATAATACATACTGATGTATGTGATCTGATGAGTGTTGAGGCTCGTGGAGGGTATCATTATTTTCTGACCTTCACAGATGATTTGAGCAGATATGGGTATATCTACTCGATTAAACATAAGTCTGCAATATTTAAAAAGTTCAAAGAATTTCAGAGTGAAGTACAAAATCATCGTAACAAGAAAATAAAGTTTCTACGATCTGATCACGGAGACAAAATATTTGAGTTACAAGTTTGGTCTTCATTTGAAACAATGTGGAATAGTTTCGCAACTCACGCCACCTGGAACATCACAGCATAATGGTGTGTCCGAACATTGTAACCGTACTTTATTATATATGCTGTGATCTATGATGTCTCTTACCGATTTACCACTATCGTTTTGGGGTTATGCATTAGAGACAGCTGCATTCACGTTAAATAGGGCACCATATAAATCCGTTGAGATGACACCAAATGAACTGTGGTTTGGCAAGAAACCCGAGTTGTCGTTTCTTAAAATTTGGGGCTGTAATGCTTATGTGAAAAAGCTTCAACCTGGTAAGCTCAAACCCAAATGTCAGGACCCCGATCCTAAGTCACACTGATCTAGCATGTAACACTTCATATCACTTTGCGGCCTCACGCACGGTAGTCCCACGGGTGCCACCTTACCTGGCCCGGGACCGTTTGCGCCTTTTGGCTCACGTATATGATAATGTCACTAGCATCCATATGACAGAGAACCCGGGCCGACATGGCTAGTCGTGAACCCAAAGCGGCACCAACCTATGGGGACAAGCATACATGAATCACCTCGAGCATGTCGGTCAGCAGCGTGTGAATCCGGCTGTAGCACTGGGCTAACAGGACTCCGGGAACCCGGGCTGTAGCAGGCTAGGCAGGACTCCGGATGTCACCCCGTGACATTTCCCCGAAGGGACAGACACATGAACGAAGTGAAACACATGCCGGCCAGTCGAGTGTCCTGAGCAGTAGTGCTGGGCTAGCAGGACTCCGGTGAACCGGGCTGTAGCGGACTACTATGGCTCATGGAAGCACTAGACTACATCTCCCCATAAGAGAGACTGCCAAGGATAAACAACTAGATTGTCGGATCCCACACATACCAAGCATTTCAATCATACACACAATATGCTCGATATGTGTAAATACAACATGGCATCACAACATAACTCTATGACTCAAGTATTTATTCATTAGGCTTCCAGGAGCGAGAAATTACAAACATGAGTCTCATGACCCAACAATCATAGCATACAAATCAAAGCACATGCGGAAGCTTAACATGTCTGAGTATAGACATCTACAAATGAAAAAGGCTAAGAAGCCTGACTAACTACCAGATCCTACCGAGGGCACAAGATCGTCGCTGAGGTATCAAGCTAAACATCGAAGTCCACGCGAAACTACTAGCGAGACTGAAGTCTCTCTGCAAAACATAAATTAAGCAAATGTGAGTACAAAAGTACTCAGCAAGACTTACATCAGAACTAGATACATATGCATCGGTATCAACAAAGAGGGGTGGTGGAGTTTAACTGCAGCAAGCCAGCTTTGACTCGGTGGCTATCTTAAACTACGACTGCAAGTAACTCTTTTTAGGTGGCACACACGAGTCCACATATTCACCATTCAATACACCACTATGGATCCGCTCCCGTCTCCCTATGAGAAGGCCATCCATAGCACTCACACTTATCTTGCGAGTTTTAGAGTATCCACTTTCACTTGTCTATGAACTGTTATAGGCAACCCAGAAGTCCTTTACCGTGGACACGGCTATTCGAATAGATCATTTATAACCCTGCAGGGGTGTACTTCGTCACACATGTTTCCACCACTTAGCGTCTGCACACGACATGTGCTCGGCAGACTTCAAGCGAAAGCCGACGTGGGTGTAGACCACGACCTGACTAACCACACAAGTCTCTAGTCCAAGTTTATTGCCTATTCGGGTTCCATCCGCAAGGAAATCTGGCTGGGGTGTCCTCAACGGCCCCAAACGATGTGTACAGGGTCCCGAGACGCCAAACGGGCGCCCGGCATACCCGGCCACAGTGTATCTACCGCATCATAGCCCACCCCTAGGGTCAGCGCTACGCACGACCGCCAACACATAACCTACAAACACCAGAAACTAGTTGCAACTCCTGGATAGAGGACGAGAGGGGTCAATAAGTCGAGCGGGGTCATATTTCAGGGCCCAATGTGTGGTAGTAGCTGTTTCATGGATCACAAACACAGAACTCAGTTCCTCAGGACGGTTTCAGTGAGACAACCCACCATGTACTCCTACATGGCCTCTCACCGCTACCTTTATCAAATCGTGTTCACACACTTAGCTCACACACCGTAGGACATGTTTACACACCTCCGATTCATCTCTGATGAACCAGACCTGACACGACTCTATGCAATAGCAGGCATGACAAACAAGCATGAATGAGTAGGCACATCAGGGCTCAAACAAATCCTACTCATGCTAGTGGGTTTCATTTATTTACTGTGGCAATGACAGGTCATGCAGAGGATAAGGGGTTCAACTACCGCAGCAAGTAACAGATGAATCGTTGTTGTCCTAATGCAGTAAAAGAGAGCAGGAGCGAGAGAGTGGGATTGTATCGGAATGAGCAAGGGGTTTTCACTTGCCTGGCACTTCTGAAGATGATATAGCTCTTCATCGGTGTCATCGAACTGGTCGTCGAAACATACGCCTACCGGGGGCGACAAATACCGGCAACAGAGAAGGAGAGCACAATCAATGCAACGCACAATATGATGCATGATCATGACATGTCAATATGCTGTGTTTTGAGCTAATGCAACTAGCAACATGTTAAATGGAGTTGGTTTGAACCCTAGGTTCAATTCAAACTCCATATGTGAGGGTTTAAATGCCATTTATATGATTTGGCCTAAACAACAGCCATAAATTGTTCTAAAATGCATGAAAATTGTACAGATGGATAGATTGGATTTTTCTGATCATTTTTCATATATTATTTATTTCATTTGGAGCTACGGTTGAATTTCTATGATTTTTAGAAGTTTTGGGTATTTTCTGAAAATAAATAAATCATTTCGGACTTATTTAAAATCCCAGAAGCATATACTGCGTCAGCATGACATCGGGGTGATGTCAGCAGGTCAAAGGCGTCGACCAGGTCAAACCTGACCAGTGGGACCCACTGGTTAGTGACCCAGTCAACTAACTAAGTTAGTTAGCCCTAACTAACTGGGCTGGGCCCACTGGTCAGCGACTAACTTAACTAACCTAAATAGGATTAGCCCTAACTAACTTAGTTAGCTGGGCGGGGCCCGCATGTCAGTAGCTAAGCTAAATTAGCTAGGTTTAGTTAATCCTAATCTAGATTAGTTAGCAGGGCGGCCCCACCTATCATTGAGCCAGGGGAGGTCAAACCCCTTGGTCAACTAGGGCTAACGCGCCGGCGTTTAGCCGCCGACGGCAGCAGACGCGGCGGAGGCCGCGGGATTTGCACTCCCGCGACTAGAATGATGGCAGAGGCCATCTACGTGAAGCTGGGGAGCTGCCGCATCCAGTGGTGCAAGATGCTGGACACGGGGACGGCGTAAACGACGCCGACGAGCTCGACAGCGGTGGCCGGAGTTCGGCTGTGCACGGGAAAGTGGCTGCAGCGAGCAAACATGCGAACTAAAGCGCGGGCAAGGCACTACGCGATGCGGCGGCGTCGTTTGGCACGTTGGCGCGACCAAATGGGCATCGGGGCGGCGCCGACGATGAGCCCGAGTGGCGTTGAGCTTGGTTAGCAAGGAGTCGGTGATTTGAGCTTGAAATAATGGCGGGGAGGAGGGGGATTCGGAGTAGGAGCTCACTGGGGTCACGTAGAGCACCTCGGTGGGCTCGGGGACGGGTTGGTGACGGCGTGCGGTCGCCGGCGATCTCGGCGGACCGAGGTTGAAGGAGACGGCGTGGCCAGCGTTTTAGGGCTTCCGGCGTCACGCAGCTCGGTGAGGAGGAAGAGGGGATCGGGGTGGAGCACGGGGACACGTCGGAGAGGCGCGGGGGAGGCGATGGCTGCGTCTACAGCGAGCGGCGGCGACGGGCGTACTCGGGTGCGTGCGAGAGAGAGGGAACAGAGGAGGGGGATGAGCTCGAGGGAGTGAGCGAGAGGGCCAGGGGGTGCCTGGCGACGTCCTGGGCGTCGGGGTAGCAATGGGAAGCAGGACGTGGCCAGGCGCGTGGGCGGGCGCGTCGGCCACACGCCCTCCTGCTTACTAGCAGGAGGTTGAAGACGGTGGCGGCTATGGTGGTGGGCTGGGCTGACTTTGCCCAGCTGGGCTGCTACAGTGGTGGGCTGACCTCTCTGGTGGGCTACACAGGTGAGACCAGGTCAGCTCTCTCTGTCTTTCTATTTCTCTTACTGTTTTCTATTTTTATTCCTCTGTTTTGATTTAGTTTCTAAACCAAATCATTTTTGTAGCTTCTGAAAATTATCATGTGGCCTGATACAACATATTTAGAGCCACTCACAAGTTTTCAGAATTATTGGAGTTATAAACGTATTTATAGAAATTTATATCTCCAATTCAAATAAGTATTGACTTAATTCAAAGACCCAAATAAATATTTCCGTGATTCCAAAAATATTGGTTTGAATTTTACCTCTTGCCAATATTTTCAGAAATGAACAGGAACATTTTCTTGGGTTTATTTGAAGCAATTTTTTAATGTTGATCATTTTTAGAAATGATTTCTGAGGCTTTCCACTTTCCCCAATTCAACTTTCATAATTTTAAACATGATGCAAGAAGATTGATGCAAGGACAAGTAGTGACTAGCTAGGGATGTGACACCAAATCGGAGAAATGCGTCTTCACAGGATACCCAAAGGAGACTTTTGGGTACACTTTATATCACAAATCCAAAAGCAAGATATTCGTCGCTAAGAATGGATCCTTTCTAGAGAAGGTATTTCTCTCGAAAGAAGTGAGTGGGAGGAAAGTAGAACTTGATGAGGTAATTGTACCATCTCCCGAATTGGAAAATAGTTCATCATAGAAATCAGTTCCAGTGATTCCTACACCAATTAGTGAGGAAGCTAATGATGATGATCATGAAACTTCAGATCAAGTTACTACCGAACCTCGTAGGTCAACAAGAGTACGGTCCGCACCAAAGTGATACGGTAATCCTGTTCTGGAAGTCATGTTACTAGACCATGATGAACCTATGAACTATGAGGAAGCGATGATGAGCCCAGATTCTGGAAAATGGCTTGAGGCCATGAAATCTGAGATGGGATCCATGTATGAGAACAAAGTGTGGACTTTAATTGACTTACCCGATGATCAGTGAGCCATTGAGAATAAATGGATCTTCAAGACAAAGACAAACACTGATAGTAGTGTTAATATCTACAAAGCTCGAATTGTTGCAAAAGGTTTTTGACAAGGTCAAGATATTGACTACGATGAGATTTTCTCAGTTGGATCGATGCTTAAAGTCTGTCTCAATCATGTTAGCAATTGCCGCATTTTATGAAATATGGCAAATGGTTGTCAAAACTGTATTTCTTAATAAATTTATTAAAGAAGAGTTGTATATGATGCGGCTAGAAGGTTTTCTCAATCCTAAAGGTGCTAACAAAGTGTGTAAGCTCCAGCAATCCATTTATGGACTGGTGCAAGCATCTCGGAGTTGTAATATACGCTTTGATGAGTTGATCAAAGCATATAGTTTTATACAGACTTGTGGTGAAGCCTGTATTTACAAGAAATTGAGTGGGAGCACTACAGCCTTTCTGATAAGTATATGTGAATGACATATGGTTGATCATAAATGATGTAGAATTTTCTGAAAAGCATAAAGGAGTGTTTGAAAGGAGTTTTTCCAAAGAAAAACCTCGGTGAAGCTGCTTACATATTGAGCATCAAGATCTATAGAGATAGATCAAGATTCTTGATAAGTTTTTCAATGAGTATTTACCTTGACAAGATTTTGAAGTAGTTCAAAATGAAACAGCCAAAGAAGGAGTATTTCCTGTGTTGCAAGGTGTGAAGTTGAGTAAAGACTCAAAACCCGACAACGGCAGAAAATAGAAAGAGAATGAAAAGTCATTCCCTATGCCTGAAGTCATAGGTTCTATAAAGGATGATATGTTGTGTACCAGACCTATTGTGTACCTCACCATGAGTTTGGCAAGAGGGTACAATAGTGATCCAGGAGTGGATCACTGGACAACGGTCAAAGTTACTCTTAGTGGAATAAGGATATGTTTCTCGGTTATGGAGGTGACAAAGAGTTCATCATAAAGATTTACGTCGATGCAAGCTTTGACACCGATCTGGATGACTCTAAGTCTCGATGTAGATACATATTGAAAGTGGGAGCGATTAGCTAGAGTAGCTCCATGCAGAGCATTCTAGACATAGAAAATTTGCAAAATACACACGACTTTGAATGTGGCAGACCCGTTGACTAAAATTCTCTCACAAGCAAAACATGATCACTCTTTGAGTGTTAATCACATAGTGACATGAACTAGATTATTAACTCTAGTAAACACTTTGGGTATTAGTCACATGGAGACATGAACTAATCACATAAAGATGTGAACTATTGGTGTGAAATCACATGATGATGTGAACTAGATTATTGACTCTAGTGCAAGTGGGAGACTGAAGGAAATATGCCCTAGTGGCAATAATAAAGTTTTTATTTATATTTCCTTATATCATGATAAATGTTTAGTATTCATGCTAGAATTGTATTAACCAGAAACTTAGTACATGTGTGAATACATAGACGAAACTAAGTGTCCCTAGTATGCCTCTACTTGACTAGCTCGTTAATCAAAGATGGTTAAGTTTCCTAACCATAGACATGTGTTGTCATTTGATGAACGAGATCACATCATTACAGAATGATGTGATGGACAAGACTCATCTGTTAGCTTAGCACTATGATCATTTAGTATATTGGTATTGCTTTCTTCATGACTTATACATGCATGTTCTTCAGACTATGAGATTATGCAACTCCCGAATACTGGAGGAACACCTTGTGTGCTATCAAATGTCACAACGTAACTGGGTGATTATAAAGATGCTCTACAGGTGTCTCCGATGGTGTTTGTTGAGTTAGCCATAGACCGATATTAGGATTTGTCACTCAGTGTATCGGAGAGGTATCTCTGGGCCCTCTCAGTAATGCACATCACTATGAGCCTTGCAAGCAATGTGACTAATGATTTAGTCATGAGATGATGCATTACGGAATGAGTAAAGAGACTTACCGGTAACGAGATTGAACTAGGTATGATGATACCAACGATCGAATCTCGGGCAAGTAACATACCGATGACAAAGGGAACAACGTATGTTTTTATGCGGTTTGACCGATAAAGATCTTCGTAGAATATGTAGGAGCCAATATGAGCATCCTGGTTCCGCTATTGGTTATTGACTAGAGATGTGTCTCGGTCATGTCTACATAGTTCTCGAACCTGTAGGGTCCGCACGCTTAACGTTCGAGGATGATTTGTATTATGAGTTATGTGATTTGATATACCGAAGGTTGTTCGGAGTCCCGGAGGAGATCACGGACATGATGAGGAGTCTCAAAATGGCCGAGACATAAATATTGATATATTGGACCATGTTATTCGGACACCAGAAGTGTTCCGGGTAGTTTCGGATAAAACCAGAGTACCAGAGGGGTTACCGGAACCCCCTGGGAAGTTATGGGCCTTAGTGGGCCTTAGGGGAGAGAAAGGGCAGTGGCCCCAAGGGGTGTCCTAATAGGACTAGGGGAAGGGGGCGGGGCCCCTCTTTCCCTCTCCCTCTCCTTCCTTCTTCTCCTACTTGGACTAGGAAAGGGGGGAGGGGCGATTCCTACTTGGAGTAGGATCTCCCCCGTTGGGCGCGCCCCTTGTGGCCGGCCTCCTCCTCCCCTCCTTTGTATACGGGGGAGGGGGCACCCCATAGACACACAAGTTGATCTTTAGCCATGTGCGGTGCCCCCTCCACAGTTTTACACCTTGGTCATATTGTTGTAGTGCTTAGGCGAAGCCCTGCATCGGTAACTTCATCATCACCGCCAACACGCCGTCGTGCTGACGGAACTCACCCTCAGCCTCAGCTGGATCAAGAGTACAAGGGACATCACCGAGCTGAACATGTGCAGATCGCGGAGGTGCCGTGCGTCCGGTACTTGATCGGTTGGATTGTGAAGACGTTCGACTACATCTAACGCGTTACTAAAAAGCTTCCGCTTTCGGTCTACGAGGGTACGTAGACACACTCTCCCCTCTCATTGCTATGCATCTCCTAGATAGATCTTGCGTGATTGTAGGAATGTTTTTGAAATACTGCGTTCCCCAACAGATCCAAGTACTAGAAAATCAGTATGGTATTTGATATTACCACACAAGACTTCAACATCTCTAACAATCCCAAGAGTTTAAATGGTACCCCTATTTGCAAGCTTAATAGTAACATTAATCTCTTCTATCTCAATAGGTGAAATATCATGCATAACCTCTTGATAGAGAGAGAAAGGAATAGAACTTATACTAGCACCCATATCACATAAATAATGATAGAAATTATCTCCATTCTTAAAAGAAACGGCATGCCTGCCAACAACTTTCTTATTCTTATCTAGCTCATCTCGTTCATTTCTTACTGGTTAGCAATTCTAGCAGCTTCATCATAGAAATAAATATTATGCCCATGAATATTATCAACCAAAAGACCTTTAACCATTGCAATTGAAGGTTCTCCTTTAATTTGTTCAGAGGGTTTAGGTGTTTTAACATAACTCTTACAAACCACATTTCTAGCCTTAACATGTTCTTTAATTCTAACAGGAAAGGGGCTTGTCAATATAAGCAGTAGACCCAACAGGATTAGCAGAATATGCTAGTATCTCAGTGATACGTCTCCGTCGCATCTATAATTTTTGATTGTTCCATGCCAATATTCTACAAATTTCATATACTTTTGGCAACTTTTTATACTATTTTTGGGACTAACATATTGATCCAGTGCCCAGTGTCAGTTCCTGTTTGTTGCATGTTTTTTGTTTCACAGTAAATCCATATCAAATGGAGTCCAAATGGGATAAAAACTGACGGAGATTTTTTTGGAATATATGTGATTTTTGGGAAGAAAAATCAACGCGAGACGATGCCCGAGGGAGTCACGAGGAAGGGGGCGTGCCCCAGGGGGGAAGGCGTGCCCTGTGCCCTCGTGGCCACCCCATAAGGAGGTTGATGCCCTTCTTTCGTCACAAGGAAGCTAATATCCGTATAGAGATCGTGTTAAAATTTCAGCCCAATCAGAGTTACGGATCTTCGGGAATTTAAGATATGGTGAAAGGGCAGAATCAGGGAACGCAGAAACACACACACACACAAATAGAGAGAGAGAGAGAGAGAGAGAGAGAGAGAGAGAGAGAGAGAGAGATCCAATCTCGGAGGGGCTCTCGCCCCTCCGATGCCATGGAGGCCATGGACCAGAGGGGAAACACTTCTCCCATCTAGGGAGAAGGTCAAGGAAGAAGAAGAAGGAGGGGGGCTCTCTCCCCCTCGCTTCCGCTGGCGCCGGAACGCCGCCGGGGGGCATCATCATCACCGCAATCTACACCAACACCTCCACCATCTTCACCAACATCTCCATCACCTTCCCCCTCTATCTATAGTGGTCCACTCTCCCGCAACCTGCCTGTACCCTCTACTTGAACATGGTGATTTATGCTTCACATTATTATCCAATGATGTATTGCCATCCTATGATGTATGAGTAGATTTTCGTTGTCCTATCGGTGGTTGATGAATTTCTATGATTGATTTAATTTTCTTGTGGTTATGTTGTTGTCCTTTGGTGCACATCATATGAGCGCACACGTGGATCACACCATAGGGTTAGTTGTATGTTGATAAGACCATGTATTGGAGGGCAAGAGTGACAGAAACTTCAGCCAAGCATAGAAATTGATGCATACGGGATTGAAGGGGGACCAATATATCTTAATGCTATGGTCGGGTTTTACCTTAATGAATGTTAGTAGTTGCGGATGCTTGCTAATATTTCCAATCATAAGTGCATAGAATTCCAAGTCAGGGATGACATGCTAGCAGTGGCCTCTCCCACATAAAACTTGCTATCGGTCTAGTAACGTAGTCAATTGCTTAGGGACAATTTCACAACTCCTACCACCACTTCTCCACACTCTCTATACTAACTTTATTGTTTCTTTATCTAAACAGCCCCTACTTTTTATTTACGCACTCTTTATTATCTTGCAAACCTATCCAAAAATACCTACAAAGTATTTCTAGTTTCATACTTGTTCTAGGTAAAGCGAACGTTAAGCGTGCATAGAGTTGTATCGGTGGTCGATAGAACTTGAGGGAATATTTGTTCTACCTTTAGCTCCGCGTTGGGTTCGACACTCTTACTTATCGAAAGAGGCTACAATTGATCCCCTATACTTGTGGGTTATCAAGACCTTTTTCTGGCGCCGTTGCCAGGGAGCCATAGCGTGGGGTGAATATTCTCGTGTGTGCTTGTTTGCTTTATCACTAAGTAGTTTTTATTTTGTTCTCTTGTTTTCTATCTTTAGTTATGGGTAGAAAACGCAAAATACCAAAAAAAATTAGTTGTACCTACTACACCAATGGTTGAAGAACCACTCAAAATCTATCACACTCCTGAAGCTTTTTACTTGGATCATCTTCAATCCCTATGTGCTCCTGCTGAAACCCCAACTAGCTTAGTTGAGGGAAAAATCTTTAGATGAGCATGCTTGTTATGTGCGACATCGCTTATTTTAGAAAGGGAAACTTTTACTGGATCAAATTCATTGTTTGCAATGGTATGCTTGGAATTTATGTGAAATATATGATTTTACTTGTTGTTCTGAAGACCCTAAGAAACACCTTCCCTACCAATGTGAGTTTAGTGATAATGGAATCATATCTTTGTATGCTAAGGTTGTTTATAATTACTATGATGTTCAACAAATTGAAGAATTTGTTGCTTTTAAGGGTGCTTATGAAATTGCTTCTTTGATTGGAAAGTATGATGCTACTCTTTACAAATCTAAAAATTTTGCCGTACTTAAATATTATTATGATAATTATGCTTCTAATGCCTATGTTAAATGATATATTGAGGACTCCTCCGCTGTTCAAGAAGAGACTAATATTTTGCAGGAGTCTATCAAAGAAGAAATTGATGAAACTGTGAGCTCATTGGATGAAAAAGATAATGAGGAGAGCGAAGAACAAAAGGAGGAAGAGCGGATTGATCACCCATTCCCACCTTCTAATGAGAGTAACTCTTCAACTCATACATTGTTTAATTTCCCTTCATGCTTACCGAAGGATGATTGCTATGATGACTGTTATGATCCCGTTGATTCTTTTGAAATATCCCTTTTGATGATGCTTGCTATGTTTGTGGCCAAGATGCCAGTATGAATTATACTTATGGTGATGAACTTTCTGTAGTTCCTTATATTAAACATGAAATTATTGCTATTGCACCCACGCATGATAGTCCTATTATCTTTTTGAATTCTCCCGACTACACTATATCGGAGAAATTTGCCCCTATTAAGGATTATATTGATGGGTTACGTTTTACTATTATACATGATGATTTTGATAGATATAATATGCATGTGCTTTCTGCTCCTACTTGCAATTATTATGGGAGAGGAACTACATCTCCGCCTCTTTATGTTTCCAACACGATTTTTTTTGCAAGAAACTGTTTATACTATGCATTCGCCTTTACTATGTGTGCATGAATTGTTCTTTTATGACATGCCTATGCATAGGGAGAGAGTTAGACTTCGTTGTTGCATGATATATGTTACCTTGTGCTCACTACTAAATCACAAATCATTATTAATTAAAATTGGCTTTGATATACCTTGGGATCCGGGTGGGTCCATTACTTGAGCACTATATGCCTAGCTTAATGGATTTAAAGAAAGCACTGCCAGGGAGACAACCTGGAAGTTTTAGAGAGTCATTTATTTTTGTTGTGTGCTTTTATAAGGTTTAAAAAGAAAAATAACGTGCCAAGGTTTGCCTTTAGGATGTTTTAGATGCTTGTAGGTTTGTACGGTGTAGGACAGAAACATTGGCTGTAGCGCGCGATTTTACATTTTTTGCTGGAACGTCAAATGGTCCTGAAATTTTCTGCACTATCTTTATATACAAATTGTTTATTTTTACTAATTTTGGTAGAATTTCTGGAGTACCATAGGTATGGTGAATGTTCAGATTATTATAGACTGTTCTGTTTTAGACAGATTCTGTTTTTGATGCATAGTTTGCTTGTTTTGATGAAACTATCGATTTATATCAGTGGATTAAGCCATGGAAAAGTTATATTACAGTAGCTAAAATTAAAAAAACAAAATATGAATTGGTTTGCAACAGTACTTAGAGTAGTTATTTGCTTTATTATACTAACGAATCTTACCGAGCTTTCTGTTGAGTTTTGTGTGGATGAAGTGTTCGAAGATCGAGGAGATCTCGATGTGAGGAGAAGGAAGAGAGGCAAGAGATCAAGCTTGGGGATGAACTAGGCACCCCAAGTAAATATTCAAGGAGACTCAAGTGTCTAAGCTTGGGGATGCCCCAGAAGGCATCCCATCTTTCTTCAACAAGTATTGGTATGTTTTCGGATTCGTTTCGTTCATGCGATATGTGCAATCTTGGAGCGTCTTTTGCATTTAGTTTTCAATATTATTTCATGCACCATGCTGGTATGAGATAGTATTTGGTTGATTTATAGAATGCTCATTGCACTTCACTTATATCTTTTGAGTATGGCTTTATAGAATGCTTCATGTGCTTCACTTATATCATTTGAAGTTTGGATTGCCTGTTTCTTTTCACATAGAAAACCGCCATTTGTAGAATGCTCTTTTGCTTCACTTATATTTGTTAGAGCATGGGCATATCTTTTGTAGAAAGAATTAAACTCTCTTGCTTCATTTATATCTATTTAGAGAGATGACAGGAATTGGTCATTCACATGGCTAGTCATAAAATCCTACATAAAACTTGTAGATCACTGAATATGATATGTTTGATTCCTTGCAATAGTTTTGCAATATAAAGATGGTGATATTAGAGTCATGCTAGTGGGTAGTTGTGGATTGTAGAAATACTTGTGTTGAAGTTTGTGATTCTCGTCGCATGCACATATGGTGAACCGTTATGTGATGAAGTCGGATCATGATTTATTTATTTATTGTCTTCCTTATGAGTGGCGTTCGGGGATGAGCGATGGTCTTTTCCTACCAATCTATCCCCCTAGGAGCATGCTGCTACCTCTTGAGCAGTGCGTTGGATTTCCTTGAAGAGGAAAGGATGATGCAGCAAAGTAGCGTAAGTATTTCCCTCAGTTTTTGAGAACCAAGGTATCAATCCAGTAGGAGGCTACACGTGTGTCCCTCGTACCTGCACAAAAAAAATAACTCCTCACAACCAAGGCGAAAAGGGGGAGTCAATCCCTTCACGGTCACTCACGAGAGTGAGATCTGATAGATATGATAAGATAATATTTTTGGTAATTTTTGTGATAAAGATGCAAATTAAAATAAAAGCAAAGTAAATAAATAGGTATAGGAAGATTAATATGATGAAGATAGACCCGGGGCCATAGGTTTCACTAGTGGCTTCTCTCAAGAGAATAAGTATTTTACGGTTGGTGAACGAATTACTGTTGAGCAATTGACAGAATTGAGCATAGTTATGAGAGTATCTAGGTATGATCATGTATATAGGCATCACGTCCGAGACAAGTAGACCGACTCCTGCCTGCATCTACTACTATTACTCCACTCATCGACCGCTATCCAGCATGCATCTAGAGTATTAAGTTCATGGAAGCAGAGTAACGCCTTAAGCAAGATGACATGATGTAGAGGGATAAATTCATGCAATATGATAAAACCCCATCTTGTTATCCTCGATGGCAACAATATAATACGTGCCTTGCTGCCCCCACTGTCACCGGGAAAGGACACCACAAGATTGAACCCAAAGCTAAGCACTTATCCCATTGCAAGAAAGATCAATCTAGTAGGCCAAATGTCGGTGTACAAAAAGAGGGGTACATTTTTTGTACCCCTATAACTGTGCACGGGCAGTCTGAGCCACGGACACCACCACACCAAGCAAGGCAAGGGAGGTGAGCTAGGGTAAGACCGAAGCTCAAGAGAACTAGAACGACGCCAAGGCCAAGACCATGAAGAGCAAAGGGGACGAAGCGGACTTCCCCGACAAGATCGTTGCTGAGAGACAGTTCTAGCAGCCCCGGCAAGACCCTTGCCGCAGCGACTCGTCCCGCGCCTACGGAGCAAATCACCCTTGAGTCCACTGCCCCCATGGGGCAAGGATTCAGGGCAACATCCCCGTGGTGGCATGCAGATCTTTGTGAAGACATTCAAGATCAGATACACACTATAGAAGATGACGACCCTTGGCGGGATCCCAACTGAGGAAAACCACAAGGCCCCCGGCAAGTACCTTGCCAGGGATGACAGCAGGCGCCTCGGCAAAACCCTTGCCGGGGCCCCGGCAAGGCCCTTGCCAAGGACATCCGCATGACCACTACCAGGCCCATGCCGGTTAAACCTCCATCGCCGTTCGCATGCAGCTGCCGACCCGACCAGCTGGGCAGGCACCTGCATGGCGGCCTACAGATCTTTGTGAAGGCCCACCACTGTGCCACCTCAGCTTCCTGCCTACCTACATGGCATCGCAGGGGTCGCTGGCCAGGGCACGTGTCGACACAAGAAGGAGCGGCGACGGACGAGACAGATCTCTCCCCCGTCCCCGATAAAGCAAGGACACCTAAGCAAGACGCATTAAATGTGCCTTGTCATGTAATGCGAGGGATAACCTCGCATCACTGTACCCTTTCCACCTCCTATGTGCCATTGTGGCAACCCCTTTTTCTATAAAAGGAGGCCTGAGGCGACCAAAGGGTGGATTCGGGTTTTTGGAGCTCCTCATGCCCCATAGCTAGCTCAAGAACACAGATATACAATCCACCAAAGCAGGAGTAGGGTTTTACGCATCCTCGCGGCCCAAACCTGGATAAACGAATCGTCTGCTATCTGTTTGATCCGCTCTTCTCACGACCCCGCGCCCCGCTAACCACAGTAGGGATTCTTGTGATCCCATAGGTGTCGTTCCCACTGACATCTCTAGCGCGCCAGGTAGGGGGCGCAGTTGTGAGAATCGGCTTTAGCAGTTAGTTCGGCACTTCTTCATCATCATAGCGCCCAAGAAGAAGACGACGGTGGCGGTTGGCCAGTCGGAAGCCGGACAGCCCGTCCCGATGCGGGCGAGCAGCGGACCGGTCGGAGAAAGGACCCGAGGCACTGCTCGTGAACACCAACACCATCCCAGCAGCCGGGGTTTGGGAGGGGGTGATGTTTGTGCGCCTGGTAACGGGCCACACGTCGCCAAATCCAAAGGCGGAGCCAAGCCCTTCGCGGGTGGAGCGGGGTCTTCCAGGGTCATCGCCGCCCCGTCCGAAGGCGACGCAAGGGCCTCCAAGACTCCCACGCCGGCGCCAACAGCGCGCTCCTCCCAGGCAGCGCGCGACGAACGGTGTAATCACACCGAAGATCCTGGGCGTCGCCGCGGGAAGGGTCCCGAGCGCCAATCTCGGGACGTAGAAGACCTGCCCACTCGCCGAGGCGCTGGTGAAAACGGCATGCGACCGTGGGGTCATGATAGAGCTCCTTCAGACATGCTCAGAAGTCGAAGCGCGTCGCGATCCGTGCAGGTTTCGCCGCCACCGACGCCAGCAGAGGCCCTGGCGCACGCGTAGTTGCTCCTCAACTTTCCTCCCACTACGGGGAAACTTGACGAATGGAGATCCACTATCCGAAGCCTTGTTGCGGTGGCCAACAAAGACGAACCAAGTACGGTGGGGCCCCCGGGTCGACGCTCCGATGGAGTCCCCCGGACCAGTGGCAGAAAAGCCGGCAGCGCCATGACCATGGTGCATTCACCTCTTCCACACCCGGTACCGCGGATGCCGGCTCGTCGCGACATCGCGGGCGACGACATCTCCATAGCATCGTCTGACCTGCGGATCCACTGTGACCAGCGCCAAGTTCTTCGGGAACGAGCCCATGAAGACGCTCGAACCACTATCGAGCGCCGGCGCGGAGCGCGCCACCAGTCAGACAGGCGAGCAGGGCCTGCTGTGAACCACCCGACCCCGGAGAGCCCTGGAGGCCTACCTTACGAGGTAGGCTGCCCGGCTTTTACCCGTGAGCTGCGGCAGTTCCAGTGGCCCACTCACCGCACCTTCAAACCTGACGTTGGCGAAAAGTACAACGGCAAGACTCACCCGTCTGAGTTCCTCAGCATCTACACCATCGCGATACAAGCGCCGGAGCCCGCGACGATAAGGTGCTTGCGAATTACTTTCCATTGGCTCTTAAACCCAACGCCATGTCGTGGTTGATGCACTTGCCGGTAGACTCTATTTCCTCCTGGTCGGATTTGTGCCATGAGTTTGTGGGCGCCTTTACTGGAGGTCACCAAGCCCATGGCCAAGCAAGCGACCTGCATGTCATTCCCCAGAAGGGAGGCGAGAGTCTGCGCAAGTATATACAGAGGTTCAGCCGGGTACAGTAGACTATCCCTAATGTTCACCCTGCTGCCATCATCAGCACGTTCCATCAGAACGTGCGTAACCACAAGATGCGCGAAGAACTGGCAGTGAACAAGGTGAAAGATGTGGCGGAACTCTATGTTCTTGCTGACAGATGTGCCCGAGCTGAAGAGGGAAGGAAGTACCCCAGTGAAGATGCCGGCGTGGAAACCTACTCCTCAGATGAGGATACTGCCGCCCCGGCGAAGAAAGGCCGGCGCCGCAACAGGAAGCGCAAAGGTAAAGCTGTGCTTGCCGTCGAGGGATCTGACGACGCCGGCTCCGCCAAGAAAACCAAGGCAGATGACCTCGACAAGGAAATTGCCGGATGTGTCACCTGCCGGGCCTTGGCGGCTGCCGAGAAGCCAGGAAACTCCGTCAAGCAATACTGCAAGATTGTAGGATCTTGAAGTAGATGTG
>NC_057794.1:567024981-567047779 GCF_018294505.1 Triticum aestivum
GGGGGTGATTAGACACTTAATGCTAAAGTTGCAATTTTTAAGCCTTTTCGCTTTAAGTGGAGTTTAGGCATAATTTCAACATTCACAATACATATCAAGCAAGCATGCAAAGAGTGTATAGGCAGCGGAAAATAAAGCATGCAACTTGCAAGAATGTAAAGGGAAGGGTTTGGAGAATTCAAACGCAATTGGAGACACGGATGTTTTTCCCGTGGTTCAGATAGGTGGTGCTATCCTACATCCACCTTGATGGAGACTTCAAGCCACGAAGGGTAACGGTCGCGCGAGTCCACAGAGGGCTCCACCCACGAAGGGTCTACGAAGTAGCAACCTTTTCTATCCCACCATGGCCATCGCCCACGAAGGACTTGCCTCACTAGCGGTAGATCTTCACGAAGTAGGCGATCTCCTTGCCCTTACAAACTCCTTGGTTCAACTCCACAACCTTGTCGGAGGCTCCCAAGTGACACCTAGCCAATCTAGGAGACACCACTCTCCAAGAAGTAACAAATGGTGTGTTGATGATGAACTCCTTGCTCTTGTGCTTCAAATGATAGTCTCCCCAACACTCAACTCTCTCTCATAGGATTTGGATTTTGTGGAAAGAAGATTTGAGTGGAAAGCAACTTGGGGAAGGCTAGAGATCAAGATTCATATGGTAGGAATGGAATATCTTGGTCCCAACACATGAGTAGGTGGTTCTCTCTTAGAACATATGAGTTGGAATTGTGTATGTGTTCTGATGGCTCTCTCGACGAATGAAGAGGAGGTGGAGGGGTATATATAGCCTCCACACAAAATCCAACCGTTACACACAGTTTTCCAATCTCGGTGGGACCGAATCAACAAACTCGGTCGGACCGAAAAGGTAAACCTAGTGACCGTTAGAGATTTTCGGTGGGACTGACATGCAACTCGGTAGGACCGATATGGTTAGGGTTTGGGCATAACGTAATCTCGGTGAGACTGATTACACAAACTCGGTGATACCGAGTTTGGTAATAAGCTAACCAGAGAGTTGGTCAGGTAAACTCGGTGGGACCGATTTGCTCTTTCGGTGAGACCGAAAAGTTACAAAAAGGAAACAGAGAGTTTACATTGCAATCTCGGTGAGACCGAGATCCCATCGGTGAGACCGAACTGATTAGGGTTTGGCAGTGGCTTATGACATGTGAAACTCAGTGGCGCCGGATAGAAAGAATCGGTATGATCGAGTTTGGCTTAGGGTTTAGGTCATTTGTGGAAGTGGGAAAGTAGCTGAGGATTTTGGAGCATATCATTAAGCACATGAAGCAAGAGGCTCATTAAGCAACACCTCATCCCTCCTTGATAGTATTGGCTTTTCCTATGGACTCAATGTGATCTTGGATCACTAAAATGTAAAATGAATAGTCTTGAGCTTTAAGCTTTAGCCAATCCTTTGTCCTTAGCATCTTGAAGGAGTTCCCACAACCTTTAGTCCATGCCACTCAATTGTTGAACTTATCTGAAACATACTAGATAGAAACATTAGTCCAACAAGAGATATGTTGCCATCAATTACCAAAACCACCTAGGGAGCACTTGTGCTTTCAATCTCCCCCTTTTTGGTAATTGATGGCAACATACATCAAAGCTTTAGATAAGGATATAAAGAACAGCAAGTAAAGCTTTGGAAGGACATGCAACAAGCATAGGCTCCCCTTACATGAATGCAATCATATGAATATAAAATATAAAAGAATGTGAGAGCATAATCATGACAGAGTAGGCAAAGTGTTACATGTATCTTGGCCATATGCATCAGAGTAAAAGATTATCAATGAAAATACCTTCATGCTCATGAGTCCTTCTTGCAAACAGTATGTACATAAGCAAGAACTCCTCATACTCATGATTTTGATGCATACACTTACCGTGTAGTCTTTGAGTTGGCTTAGGATGGAATGAACCTGCTCAAACAAAGTTAGATAACACAGGTACATCCACTAGCCAGAGCACACAAAAGAAACCACAAGAATGCCAAGACTGGGATGACATGTAGAGAGTGAGTACAAGGTACCACATTGGATTCAACATGTCCCCAAGAATAAATATATGCAATTAATTTGACTGATTTCTTTCCCTTAGGTGTCTTGCTCCCCCTGAATCTTACATGGGATATTGGGAGAAGATAGGGAACAGAAAATCAGAGCTGAAAGATACAAATGGATAGAACTTAATGCAAATACATGTCTTTCCCCCAAAAAGGCATGTGACATCTCTCCTCTTGAACATCAAGCATCTGGGATCCTTGAGTATTCTCTCCCCCTAGAAATCTCTTTCTCCCCCAAAAAGGCACCGAGTGGAATGTTTCGGTGGTACCGAAAGGATTCGGTTGGACCGAAAATTACAAGTCGGTGAAACCAAGTTTACACAGAGAAAAACATTTGTCACCTCAGCTCACTAGACATGTAGGATCTCACAAAGATTTGCAATGAATTACCTGAAGGATTTGCAAGGAATTGAATGCAGAAAATGCAGAACAAAAAAAAAGAGAAAAGAGAAGAAACTGAAAGATCTAGATGAAGTTTTTTTTTGAAAAAGAGAAAGAAAATAAACATGCATGAGAAAAATGCAATAACACAGAAAAGAACACAAGAGAACTTCATCTAGAGTTGGGCGGTGACATAGTCACCTATGTTAGAGTATATTGACTTAGGAGTCAAGTGAGAACACGTGATCATAGGTCATACTCATCGTTTAAGCTCAAAATGGGGTTACCATTTTTCGTTTAAGCATCTTGATGTATTCACATCTTGTTGAGTTGCTTTGACTCATGTCTTGGAGTAAAGCTTCTCTAAGATGGAATAACATACCTTGGGTGGTGGTGTGGTTCTTGCTCATGTAGTTGAACTTGTGTGGGTGCTCAAGGTTGATGTAGCTCATCAAGAGTTGGGAGCACCACTTGGAGTTTGAGTTCATCTACCTACATGGGTTAGTTCTTGCAAGGAAGAGCACTTGTGTATCCAAAAATGACAATCATGAAGCTCAACATAGAATTTGTCAAAGGATATGTTTGAATGGTTTTGTGCTTCCTTGTCTTCAACCACCATTGTGTAGAGTCTTGGTGATGTAGAGATTGCTCAAGATGTGAGTGAGTCGCAATCTCATGGAATTAGATTCAACCAAGCACCTACATGGGTTAGACAACATGCAAGGTGCAAATATATCCAAGACATAAGATAGTTATCATAAGAGATATATCATGGATTAGTCATAAGCTCATGTCTTACATGTATCCAATGGAGTTTCTACTCCAAGTTCGAAGCATCAATGATGTTCAATTCTCCTCTCAACCTGCAAAACACTTTCTCATCAAGAGGTTTAGTAAATATATCCGCTAATTTCTTATCGGTGCGAACATGCTTAAGATCAATGTCACCCTTAGCAACATGATCTCGAATGAAATGATGACGAACTTCAATATGCTTAGTTCGAGAATGTTGTACAGGATTATGACCAATTTTGATAGCACTTTCATTGTCACAAAGTAGTGGAACATGTTTCACATAGATCCCATAATCTTTAAGAGTTTGGGTCATCCAAAGTAATTGAGCACAACATGAACCAGCGGCAATGTATTTCTCTTCGGCGGTAGATAAGGATACCGAGTTTTGTTTCTTGGAAGACCAAGACACAAGAGATCTACCAAGAAATTGACAAGTACCCGAAGTGGACTTTCTATCAACCTTGTCTCCGGCATAATCCGAGTCGGAATAGCCAACGAGATCAAAAGAAGATCTCTTAGGATACCAAATGCCAAAGTTTGGTGTATGGATTAAGTATCTCACTATCCTTTTCACAGCCTTAAGATGACATTCTTTAGGAGCAGCTTGATATCGTGCACACATGCACACACTTAGCATAATATCGGGACGTGAAGCACATAGGTATAACAATGAACCAATCATAGAGCGATAAACCTTTTTGATCAACCGGTTCACCATCTTTGGTTAAATCATTATGTCCACTAGTAGGCATGGGTGTAGACATACCTTTGCATTCTTGCATATTGAACTTCTTGAATAAGTCCTTGGTGTACTTTGTTTGAGAGACAAATGTACCTTCCTTAGTTTGCTTGATTTGCAAACCGAGAAAGAATTTGAGTTCACTCATCATAGACATCTCAAACTTCTCTGACATTAGCTTTCCAAACTTTTCACTAAAGAGAGGGTTAGTTGAACCAAATATGATATCATCAACATAAATTTGGCATACAAATAGTTCTCCATTAACCCTTTTAGTAAAAAGAGTAGAATCAATTTTACCAATTTCAAAACCACTTGTAGTAAGGAACTTGGTCAAGCATTTATACCATGCTCTAGGAGCTTGTTTAAGACCATAAAGAGCTTTGTGAAGTTTGTAAACATGATTTGGTTTCTTAGGATTGATAAAACCGGGAGGTTGTTTGACATAAACTTCCTCCTCTATTTCACCATTTAGAAAAGCACTTTTGATGTCCATTTGGTACATGGTGATATTATGGTGATTAGCATAGGCAAGTAAGATGCGAATGGACTCAAGTCTAGCAATGGGAGCATATGTCTCACCATAGTCCATACCTTCGACTTGTGTGTATCCTTGGGCGACGAGACGTGCTTTGTTGCTAACCACTTGTCCATCTTCATCTTGCTTGTTGCGAAACACCCATTTGGTACCAATGATGTTGTGGTTGTTGTCGGGCTTCTCAACTAATGTCCAAACTTGGTTTCTCTCAAAGTTGTGTAGCTCTTCATGCATAGCATTTATCCAATCCGGATCTTCCAATGCTTCTTCAACCTTCATAGGTTCAATGCTAGAGATGAATGAATAGTTTTCACAAAAGTTAGCTAAACGAGTCTTTGAGCAAGTGATTCTCCCGGTTTGTATATCATTTAAGATTTGCTCGACGGGATGATCTTTGGCAATTCTTGCTCGAACTCGTGAGAGCTTTTGCTTGGGTCTTTGTTGAACATCTTCTTCATCTTGTTCTTCTTCTTGGTCTTCATCATTGTTGAAGTTGTCGTTCTCTTGTCGTGGTGGAGAAGGAGGTTGTTGATGTTCGTCTTGATGTATTTCTTTGTTTTCTTCATCTTGATGTGTCCCACTTGTGGATGCTTCCGTGTCAATTCTTGGTTCACTTTGTCGTGAAGTAGAAGCTAACACTTGGACGGATGAAGTACTCTCCTTCACCTCCATTGGACGAATTTTGCCAATGGACAAGTCTTGGATTGCTTCTGAAGGGTCTTTGTCTCCTACATCAATTGACAATTGCTCTACTTGCGAGCCATTAGATTCATCAAACTTCACATCTACCGTCTCTTCAACCTTTCGGGTGAAATTGTTGTAGACACGGTAAGTGTGAGAGTTTGAGCCATAACCAAGTAGGAAACCTTCATGAGATTTAGGGGCAAACTTTGAACAACGATGCTTATCAAGAATGTAGCACTTTGAGCCGAATACTCGAAAGTATCTAACTTGGGGTTTGTTACCGATGAGGAGCTCGTATGCCGTCTTGTCGAGTAGCTTGTGAAGATACAAGCGATTTGTTGCGTGACAAGCTGTCTCAACCGCTTCAGCCCAAAAGTGCTTCGGCGTCTTGTATTCATCAAGCATCGTTCTTGCCATTTCTATGAGCGTCCGGTTCTTCCTCTCAACAACTCCATTTTGTTGAGGTGTGTACGTAGCCGAGAACTCGTGTGAAATCCCTTCTTCGTCAAGAAAGGTGTCCACATTTGCGTTCTTGAACTCCGTTCCGTTGTCACTCCGAACCTTCTTCATCTTCACGTCAAACTGATTTTGGGCCTTCCTAGCGAAGTTTCTGAAGATCTTCTGGACCTGCAACTTGTCATTAAGAAAGAACACCCACGTAAATCTTGAAAAATCATCAACTATAACTAGACCAAAAGAATTTCCACCGAGACTCTTGTAGGCATTGGGACCAAAAAGATCCATATGAAGTAGCTCGAGTGGCCTCCTTGTGGTCATGATGTTCTTCACGGGATGTCTTCTTCCAACCTGTTTACCTGCTTGACAAGCACTGCAAAGTCTATCCTTATCAAATATGACATCGTTAACTCCAAGGATATGATTTCCTTTAATAAGCTTGTCAAGGTTTCTCATGCCAACGTGACCTAGTCGTCTATGCCACAACCAACCTTTTGAGGATTTAGCAATAAAGCAAGTTTTAGGTTGTGCCTTTTTAGAGAAATCGACAATGTAAAGATCACCTCTACGCATACCGGTAAAGACCATTTTATGATTGTCTCGACAAAATACTTGGCACTTTACCTCAGTAAATAGGACATTCAAACCGAAATTAGCAAGTCTAGATACTGAAAGTAAGTTGTAGCCAAGGGATTCAACGAGCATGACATTTTGAATGGAACTATCATGTGAGATGGCCACCTTACCAAGGCCAACCACTTTACCCCTTGAATTATCACCAAAGGTGACATATTTTCGAGGGCCGTCATTTTCAGCAAGCTCACGGAACATCTCTTCATCTCCGGTCATATGATCAGTACATCCACTATCAAGAACCCATTCCTTTCCTCCTGACTCATATTCCCAAAGATTTGGCATAAGACCAAAATGTCTCATTGCATCATCAAGATCGAAGTCACTATCATCATCATCATAGTATCCATGTTCACCAAGATCTTGTGACTCATCATTTCCTAGAGAGGGTAATTCATTAGATAAATGATCATCAAAGTGGTCACCTTTATGAATTCTTATAGCTTCGAATATGATATCACTAATGATTCCAACATCTCCTTTAGCTCGCTTGAGATTGGCAAGCTCAAATAGATAATCACCAAAACTAGGATCACTAGAGTTCATCTTACTCAAGGCAATAGATTTATGGAGAATTTCATCCAAATTTTTCAAGGAATGATCGGGAAATCGTTCCTCAAGAAATTTCCATATAGTATAGGCACAATTAAGAGTAGGAAAATTAGCAATCAAATTTTTGGGCAATCCTCTAATGATGAGCTCAATAGTTCTAAGATTGCGAATCATGTCAATATCTTCATCTAGGGTAGGATGCAAAGGATCAATATGAGGTGCACAAGGACTAGCAATATACTTGTTCAAATGATATTGATTGAAGATTAGAAGCATCTCATTTTTCCACTCGTGAAAATACTCTCCATCAAGAATAGGCACTCTATGTCTAAGACTCCCTAAAGTAGACACATCCATCTTCCTCCAATGGTGATTAAACCAAGGCAATGGAAACCAAGGCTCTGATACCACTTGTAGGATCTTGAAGTAGATGTGTCTAGAGGGGGGGGGGGGTGATTAGACACTTAATGCTAAAGTTGCAATTTTTAAGCTTTTTCGGTTTAAGTGGAGTTTAGGCATAATTTCAACATTCACAATACATATCAAGAAAGCATGCAAAGAGTATATAGGCAGCGGAAAATAAAGCATGTAACTTGCAAGAATGTAAAGGGAAGGGTTTGGAGAATTCAAACGCAATTGGAGACACGGATGTTTTTCCCGTGGTTCAGATAGGTGGTGCTATCCTACATCCACGTTGATGGAGAGTTCAACCACGAAGGGTAACGGTCGCGCGAGTCCATGGAGGGCTCCACCCACGAAGGGTGCACGAAGTAGCAACCTTGTCTATCCCACCATGGCCATCGCCCACGAAGGACCTTCTTCACTAGCGGTAGATCTTCACAAAGTAGGCGATCTCCTTGGCCTTACAAACTCCTTGGTTCAACTCCACAGCCTTGTCGGAGGCTCCCAAGTGACACCTAGCCAATCTAGGAGACACCACTCTCCAAGAAGTAACAAATGGTGTGTTGATGATGAACTCCTTGCTCTTGTGCTTCAAATGATAGTCTCCCCAACACTCAACTCTCTCTCATAGGATTTGGATTTTGTGGAAAGAAGATTTGAGTGGAAAGCAACTTGGGGAAGGCTAGAGATCAAGATTCATATGGTAGGAATGGAATATCTTGGTCTCAACACATGAGTAGGTGGTTCTCTCTCAGAACATATGAGTTGGAATTGTGTATGTGTTCTGATGGCTCTCTCCACGAATGAAGAGGAGGTGGAGGGGTATATATAGCCTCCACACAAAATCCAACCATTACACACAGTTTTCCAATCTCGATGGGACCGAATCAACAAACTCGGTCGGACCGAAAAGGTAAACCGAGTGACCGTTAGAGATTTTCGGTGGGACTGACATGCAACTCGGTAGGACCGATATGGTTAGGGTTTGGGCATAACGTAATCTCGGTGAGACCGATTACACAAACTCGGTGAGACCGAGTTTGGTAATAAGCTAACCAGAGAGTTGGTCAGGTAAACTCGGTGGGACCGATTTGCTCTTTCGGTGAGACCGAAAAGTTACAAAAAGGAAACAGAGAGTTTACATTGCAATCTCGGTGAGACCGAGATCCCATCGGTGAGACCGAACTGATTAGGGTTTGGCAGTGGCTTATGACATGTGAAACTCGGTGGCGCCGGATAGAAAGAATCGGTATGACCGAGTTTGGCTTAGGGTTTAGGTCATTTGTGGAAGTGGGAAAGTAGCTGAGGATTTTGGAGCATATCATTAAGCACATGAAGCAAGAGGCTCATTAAGCAACACCTCATCCCTCCTTGATAGTATTGGCTTTTCCTATGGACTCAATGTGATCTTGGATCACTAAAATGTAAAATGAAGAGTGTTGAGCTTTAAGCTTTAGCCAATCCTTTGTCCTTAGCATCTTGAAGGAGTTCCCACAACCTTTAGTCCATGCCACTCCATTGTTGAACTTATCTGAAACATACTAGATAGAAACATTAGTCCAACAAGAGATATGTTATCATCAATTACCAAAACCACCTAGGGAGCACTTGTGCTTTCAAAGATCCATCGCACCAAAGGCCATGATCTCCAGAACTGCCGATAGGTTGAGCTCCTTGCTGACAAGCAGAGGGCTGAATATGAGAGGTGGGACAAGGAGAAAGGCCAGGACGGTGCCGAGGGGTCCGGCAAGAAGCATGACAGCGAGGCGGGCCGTCGCGGCAAAGATAAACAATGGGAGAGGCCCGCCCGGGGCCATGACAAAAAGCCAGAAGACGATGATCACGAACAGGACGATGAGTCTGGTGACCAAGAATTTCAGAAAGCTACAGAGGCCATGTGCGTCGATGTCGGCGCCTCGCTGCATACCTCTCACCGCCAGCTTAAACAGTGGGCGCGTGAGATTACAGCGGCGGAACCGTCGTTTGATGCCCAAAGGCCGCTGAAGTGGTCCAGCACACCTATCATTTTTGACACTGAGGATCCCCCTGATCGCACTACTGCAGTCGGGTGCTTGCCATTGTTGGTTTCACCAACAATACGCAACCTCAAGGTGACAAAGATGCTAGTCGATGGCGGGGCCGGTCTGAACTTAATCTCGCCTGCCGTGATCGAGAAATTGCAGATTCCTGATGAAGACCTCGAAGAGACGGGCACGTTTCAGGGGGTCAACCCGGGAAGAAGTCAACCAAAGGGAAAGGTCACGTTGCCCGTGACTTTTGGGAGTGATCTGAACTACAGGACAGAAAGGATTGTGTTCAACGTTGCCAAGATCCCCTTGCCTTACAATGGGATCCTTGTCCGCCAAGCGCTGGCCAAGTTCATGGCGGAGTCACATTACGCCTACAACACCCTGAAGATGCCGGGGCCTGTGACGATCATCACCGTCCCATCAGACAAGAAGGATGCGCTAATTTGTGCTGACCAACTATACCAACAAGCAGTTGCAGCAGCCGCCACTGCTAAGGCGCTTGCTCCTGCCGCTGGAGCCCTGGGAAGGCAAAAGAAGAAGACCGGTGAGACCTCAGGCACCCACTCCGGCAAGCGCACCTCTTCGGAGTGTAGCGCTCCCGTCGAGGACATGCTAGAGAGCTCCGCCGACAGAAACAAGAAGTCCAGGGCCACACCGCCGGGAACCAAGAAGGTTTATGTCAAGGAGGACGGCACGGGAGGAGCTTTTACCATAAGCCCCACCCTTGACGACAAATAGAAGACGCGCTCGTCACCTTCCTACGGGCGAATGTCGATGTATTTGCATGGCAAGCATCCGACATCCCCAGCGTTCCCAGGGAGGTGATTGAGCACCACCTTGCTGTCTGTCCTCATGCGCGACCTGTCAAGCAGAAGGTCAGAAAGCAAGCTTTGGAACGACAAGAGTTCATCACAGAGGAGATCCAGAAACTGGAAGCAGCGGGTTTGGTAAGAGGAGTGCTCCATCCAACGTGGTTGGCCAATCCGGTGGTAGTGCGCAAGATAAATGGGAAGTGGAGGCTGTGTATTGATTACACAAATATTAATAAGGCTTGTCCCAAAGACCCCTTCCCGTTGCCGTGCATCGACCAGATTGTTGACTCCACAGCTGGGTGTGATCTGTTGTCATTCCTTGATGCCTACTCCGGCTACCACCAGATCTTCATGACAAGGGAAGATGAAGAGAAAACGGCATTCATCACCCCATGTGGTACGTATTGCTTTATACGGATGCCTTTCGGGTTGAAGAGTGCTGGTTCAACGTTTGTAAGGGCGGTCCAGATTGGTTTTGAACCCCAGCTCCATAGAAATATGGAAGCTTATATGGATGATATAGTGGTCAAAACCGAGAACAGGGCAACCCTCATATCAGATTTACATTAAACATTTGCAAACCTACGCAAGATCAATCTCAAGCTGAACCCTGAGAAGTGCGTCTTCGGCGTCCCGTCTGGCAAGCTTCTCGGGTTCTTTGTGTCACAGCGTGGGATAGAGGCCAATCTGGACAAGATCAAAGCTATAGAGCAGATTGAAGTGCCCAAGCGAGTCAAGGATGTGCGTTGGCTTGCTGGTTGCGTTGCCGCCATGAGCAGGTTCATTTCCAAGTCCGCCGAGCGCGCCCTTCCCTTTTTCAAAATTTTGAAAAAGGCGGGTCCAATGGAGTGGACACCAGAAGCCGAAGTAGCATTGCAAGATTTGAAGAGGTACCTCTCCTCCGCGCCAATACTAGTTGCGCCTAGGCCACAGGAACCGTTGCTGCTGTACCTGGCGGCAACGAACCAGGTGGTCAGCGCAGCACTAGTGGCGCAGAGAGAAATTGATGATGAGGTAATAGCAGCGATGGAGCCCGATGCCACCGATGCCGAGACGATGCAGCCAATTGAAGTGCTGCCGAAGAAGAAAATGATGCAGCACCCAGTCTACTTTGTTAGTTCCCTCCTGCAGGGGGCTAGATCGAGGTACTCCGGTGTGCAGAAACTGCTCTTCAGCCTTCTTATGGCCTCGAGGAAGCTGCGTCACTACTTCCAGGCGCACGAAATCACTGTCGTCACTCGCCTCCCTCTGCAACGGATATTGCACAATCCAGACGCAACGGGAAGGATCGTAGAGTGGGCACTGGAACTGTCCAGCTTTGGCCTCAAGTTTGAGAGTACCTCGACGGTTCAAAGCCGAGTCCTGGCGGAGTTCGTTGCAGAATGGACCGTGATGCCTGACAAAGAAACCCAAGAGACTGCTCTCCCCGGCAAGGAGGCAAGTTGCGATTGGATCATGTACTTTGATGGAGCTTTCTCCTTACAGGGTGCCGGGGCTGGCGTACTGCTTGTCACGCCCTCCGGAGAGCACCTCAAGTACGTGATCCATATGCACTTCCCCAGGGAGGTTTCAACAAACAATACGGCTGAGTACGAAGGGCTGCTTGCCGGTCTTAGGATCGCGGCGGACCTTAGAATCAAGAAACTCGTCGTCAGAGGTGACTCGCAACTTGTTGTCAAGCAAGTCAACAAGGATTACCAGAGCCCGTTGATGAAGGCCTACGTCGATGAAGTGAGAAAGCTGGAAGAGCGTTTTGACGGTATACAGGCAGAATACGTTCCCCGAGCGGAGAATGATATCGCCGATTACCTATCAAAACGCGCTGCCCTCAAGCTACCTGTGGAACCAGGTACCTTTGTGCTTCGGCTAACTCAGCCATCCGTTGATCCATCAACAGAGCAGAACAAGAGGAGAAAACCAGGGCCCGACAAGTACTTTCCCGCCAAGCTCCCTGAAGCCGCCGGCAAGGATGTTGCCGGAGACACTGAGCCCGCCACGGGACGGCTAGTTCCGACAGAGCATCAAGCTCTTGCCATGGAGACAGCCGCTCCGATAGCGGAGGAAATGCCTTTAGTCCTCGCCGTCGAGCCCCAGGCTCCAGCGTGGGCACAACATACCGTCTGATTCCTCCAAATAGGGGAACTTCCTGAGGAGCAGGAAGAAGCGGAAAAAGTAGCCCGTCGCTCTACTATGTACCAGTTTGTTGATGACGTCCTGTACAGAAAGAGGTCGAACAACGTGAAATTGAAGTGTATCCCTCAAGAGGAAGGACTGGGGCTGTTGGCGGAGATACATGGAGGCATATGTGGATCCCACATCGGGTCAAGGGCCCTTGCCGGCAAAGCTTTTCGGCAAGGCTTCTTCTGGCCCACCGCCCTCCAGGATGCGACGACACTAGTCACCAGGTGTGAAGCGTGTCAGTTCCATTCAAAGAAGCTTCATCAGCCAGTTCAAGCCCTTCAAACCATTCCTTAATCCTGGCCTTTCTCGGTCTGGGGGCTCGACATACTGGGCCCTTTCCCCCGCGCTTTCCGGGGCTTTGAGTACTTGTACGTTGCAATCGACAAGTTCACAAAGTGGCCAGAAGTGGAAACAGTGAGGAAGGTCACATCACAATCAGCTGTCAAGTTCTTCAAAGGACTAGTGTACCATTTGGGTGTACCCAATAGGGTTATCACCGACAACGGCACACAGTTCACAAGCCACACCTTCATGCAATATATTCAAGACCTCGGCAGCAAGGTCTGTTTCGCTTCTGTTGCTCATCCACGAAGCAAATGGTCAAGCTGAGAGGGCAAATGCTGAAGTACTGCGAGGCCTGAGGACAAAGACCTTTGACAGACCACACAAGAGTGGAAGGCGTTGGATTGATGAATTGCTGGCGGTTCTTTGGTCAATCAGAACGACACCAAATCGAGCCACCGGCCAGACACCCTTTGCCCTGGTATACGGGGCAGAAGCAGTTCTCCCCACGGAACTCATATACGGGTCACCTCGAGTACTCGCTTATGATGAGCTTGAGCAAGAGCAATTGCGGCAAGATGACGCAACGCTCCTTGAGGAAGATCGTCTTTGGGCGGCTGTGAGAGCAGCACGCTACCAGCAAGCCTTGCGCCGCTACCATAGCCGCAAGGTTCATGCCCGAAGCTTTGGGAAGGCGACCTTGTTCTTCGGCGCGTTCAATCGACCAAGAATTCCAACAAGTTGACGCCAAAGTGGGAAGGCCCTTATCCGGTAATACGAGTCACCAGGCCCGGCATAGTCCGCCTGGAGACCGAAGATGCCATTCCGGTGAGTAACTCCTGGAACATTGAGCATTTTTGCAAGTTTTACCCATGAGGCGCGGCTTGCCGGGCCCCCCGACAAGCCACCTTTTGTACGAGCCTTGCCGATGACGCATGTAACCCTCTGTACAAAGCCAGACGCAGACCCTGAGCACAAATAAATGAAGCGCTGGCGCCCTGAGTTATAGCATGCATGCTAGGTTGAGTCTCGTCCTTGGTTAGGGTTGATAGTGCTTAGTGGCGACTAACCCCTAGCTTAGAGGTCGAGTGTAGGTCTCTTTGTCTTTCTTTTTTCTTCTTTGGTTCACAGGACACACAGATATCCATGCCGAACCACTTGGGGAGGAAAAAAAAGAGGAACATACCAACATCTAGCCCCTGGCAAGCCAGTATTGCCGGGGGCTGCAAGAGCAAAGATTCACCCACGGCGAACCAGGGTTGCCGGGGACTGCAGCTTCAGATAAGTTCTTCATCCCTTATCATGCATTCCATTATGGACTGAGGTATGTGAAACCTCGTTTTCCCTAAGATACCGTGCTCCCATAACTCTAGGCCCTAGGGCTCATTCCTGGGGCCAAGTTTGGTCGTAGTCGCGGCAGCGAAAGGATGAAACAAGGAGCCTGAACCCGCCTCATCCCTGCCTCCGCAAAGGCGTGAGGAAGGTCGAGCGAAGTGGGGAGACGGCAAGGCCTATTGGCGGGCAAGGAAATGTTTATCTTAAAGATATCAAGGATTTACTCCTTGTCGTGGGTTCCACCCGCAAACAAATGAACCGACAAGCATCCCTTTTTCATTAAAAAACATTCCACTCAGGTACAGTCCATAGGGAATGAAAAACATGAATGATGGGATTACAAGTTTTAAAGTCAACAAAGGCCCAAAGGCTTACAAACTAAAAAGAGATAAGGTGCCCATAATCCCTTTCTTGTCCCTCTCCTCAGGAGGCAGGTCAAGGAGGGGAAAAGGACAAAAGGAGCGCCTAGGCGAGCTACGAGTGGCAGAAGACACCAAGAGAACATCTTGGTGGCCGTCCAAAGGCTGGATGGTGATGGCGACACCGGAAGCAGAGCTCGAAGACGAGGCGGCAGGACGTCAGCACGCGTCGAAGGATCAGTGCCCGTGTACTCCGACTTGACGGCCTTGCCGCCCGCCCTCTTCCTCTTCCGCAGCCTCCCAACGCCAGCCGCCCAAGGAGACGACCCCGAGAAGTTCAAGGAGCCGGCGACACGGATGATAGGGTCGCCGGTGCCACACAGAGCGGCACCCAACACCTAGTCGGACCCGTCATCCTGTCGCCTACTACCCTCGTCATCGCTGCCGCTGTCCTCCTCGTCACTCCCGCCCAAGGAGGAGTCTTCACTATTAGAAGAGCTCTCCACGCAGCACCTTGCATGGGTCCCAAAGCACCCGAAGACCTTGACGGAGAGAAGGCCACCCTCCATCAGCTTAAAATGGAGAGTGAGCCCCTCCGTCAAGCGGTGGATATGAGCAAACGTCTTCCATCCCCGACGAAGATACATCACATGAGGGGCGGGGAAGTCGACGCGGACCCGCGTGCCACTGATCCCGTAGCCCCTCATGTGCAGCCGCAACGATTCCGACGGATCCAGCTCCATCTCCCGTGCAAATGGAGTCGGGAGACAAAGGTGACAGCGCGGCGGCCGATGCAACCTGACAAAGAACTCGCAAGGGTCAACCCCAACATGGCCCTCCACTGGAGGAGGAGCTGCTGGCGGAGGCGAGGCTGGCGCACCGCCCCGTCCTCCTCTTCCCCTAGCGCCCCGGCCTCGCCCACGGCCTCACCCCCTCCCGCTTCCCCTCGCGGATGGCCCTGCCACCGCAGGCGCAGGAGAAGGAGGGACGCGTTGTCGAGCGGCGACCCTCGCCGCCACTGTTTAAGGACCGGGATTCCCTCTCTCCTTGACGGATGGAAGGGAGGAGCAGAAGCTAAATGAAGAAGAAGATGAAAGAATGCGGGACGCCATCCCCCCTCCCGCTCTTTATAAAGGATCGGGGTTGGGGCTCGGCTTCCCCGCTCGGACAATCAAGATACGGAAGGCGCAGGGAGCCAGGACCAACCCGCCGCCCCAACCAGTGATGACCCGGTTTCCCGCCTCCACCGTTTGCCACCCCAGGCGCATGGGAGACGCGTGGCGGACGTGCAGAACCGAGGGGACGGGTGAGACGACCACTCCCCACCCCGTGATTGTGGGGAGTGGACGCCTTGAAGATCGCGCCTCAGCCCCATTCAGTAAATGGGCCGCGCCTCCACGCCTTCCTCCGTTTTGGGGAAGGCGCGAACCGCCCCTTTACTATGATGTGACGCATGCCTGCGGGAACCAACCCCACGCATGCCGCCCACGTCACACGCGCCTCCCCACGCCATGCCACGCACGGGAATCATGGGAAGCACAGCGCGCAAAGAATCTTACCGTGGTAAAAACCGCCCCGCCTGCCCACGCACTGTTTTTGGGCCTAGCCCAACAACGCGTTGTGCTTATGTGTGGCCCAGGCCCGGGGGCTCCCGTCGGTGTACAAAAAGAGGGGTACATTTTTTGTACCCCTATAACTATGCACGGGCAGTCTGAGCCGCGGACACTACCACACCAAGCAAGGCAAGGGAGGTGAGCCAGGGTAAGACCGAAGCTCAAGAGAACTAGAACGACGCCAAGGCCAAGACCACGAAGAGCAAAGGGGATGAAGTGGACTCCCCTGGCAAGATCCTTGCCGGGAGACAGTTCTAGCAGCCCCGGCAAGACCCTTGCCGCGGAGACTCGTCCCGCGCCTACGGAGGAAATCACCATTGAGTCCACTGCCCCCATGGGGCAAGGATTCGGGAAACATCCCCGTGGTGGCATGCAGATCTTTGTGAAGACATTCAAGATCAGATACACACTATAGAAGATGACGACCCTTGGCGGGATCCCAACCGAGGAAAACTACAAGGCCCCCGGCAAGTACCTTGCCGGGGATGACAGCAGGCGCCTCGGGAAAACCCTTGTCGGGGCCCCGGCAAGGCCCTTGCCAAGGACATCCGCAGGACCACCACCAAGCCCACGCCCATTAAACCTGCACCGCCGTTCGCATGCAGCTGCCGACCAGACTAGCTGGGAAGGCACCTGCGTGGCGGCATGCATATCTTCATGATCTTTGTGAAGACCCACCACTGCGCCACCTCAGCTGCCTGCCTACCTACATGGCATCGCAGGGGTCGCTGGCCAGGGCGCGTGTCGACACAAGAAGGAGTGGCGACGGACGAGACAAATCTCTCCCCCGTCCCCGATAAAGCAAGGACACCTAAGAAAGACGCATTAAATGCGCCTTATCATGTAATGCGAGGGATAACCTCGCATCACTGTACCCTTTCCACCTCCTGTGTGCCACTGTGGCAACCCCTTTTTCTATAAAAGGAGGCCCGAGGCGACCAGAGGGGGGATTCGGCTTTTTGGAGCTCCTCACGCCCCATAGCTAGCTCAAGAACACAGATATACAATCCACCAAAGCAGGAGTAGGGTTTTACGCATCCTCGCGGCCCGAACCTAGATAAATGAACCATGTGCTATCTGTTTGATCCGCTCTTCTCATGACCCCGCGCCCCGCTAACCACAGTAGGGATTCTTGTGATCCCATAGGTGTCGTTCCCACCGACACTAAACCAAACTGATAATTCGAAGAAACTTGCAAAGATAACCAATCATACATAAAAGAATTCAGAGAAGATTCAAATATTGTTCATAGATAATCTTGATCATAAACCCACAATTCATCGGTCTCAACAAACACACCGCACTACTCACACTTCATTGGAGAGGCTACGGTGTTGATGTAGAGGCCCTCCGTGATGGATGCCCCCTCCGGCGGAGCTCCGGAACAGGCCCCAAGATGGGATCTCGTGGATACAGAAAGTTGCGGCGGTGGAATTAGGTTTTTGTCTCCGTATCTAATCGTTTGGGGGTACATAGGTATACATAGGAGGAAGGAGTACGTCAGTGGAGCAACAGGGGGCCCACGAGGGTGGAGCGCGCGCCTGGGGAGGGGGGTAGGTGCGCCCCCTACCTCGTGGCCTCCTCCTTTGTTTCTTGACGTAGGGTCCAAGTCTCCTGAATCACGTTTGTTGAGAAAATCACGTTCCCGAAGGTTTCATTCCGTTTGGACTCTGTTTGATATTCCTTTTCTTCGAAACCCTAAAATAGGCAAAAAAACATCAATTCTAGGCCGGCCCTCCGGTTAATAGGTTAGTCCCAAAAATAATATAAAAGTGGATAATAAAGCCCAATAATGTCCAAAACAGTAGATAATATAGCATGAAGCAATCAAAAATTATAGATACGTTGGAGACGTATCAAGCATCCCCAAGCTTAATCCCTGCTCGTCCTCGAGTAGGTAAATGATAAAAAAGATAATTTTTGATGTGGAGTGCTAGGCATAATTTTAACGTAATTCTTCTTAATTGTGGTATGAATATTCAGATCCGAAAGATTTAAGATAAAAGTTCATATTGACATAAAAATAATAATACTTCAAGCATACTAACAAAGCAATCATGTCTTCTCAAAATAACATGGCCAAAGAAAGTTATCCCTACAAAATCATATAGTCTGGCTATGCTCTATCTTTTCCACACAAAATATTTAAATCATGCACAACCCCGATAACAAGCCAAGCAATTATTTCATACTTTTGACATTCTCAAACTTTTTCAATCTTCACGCAATACATGAGCGTGAGCCATGGATATAGCACTATAGGTGGAATAGAATGGTGGTTGTGGAGAAGACAAAAAAGGAGAAGATAGTCTCACATCAACTAGGCATATCAGCGGGCTATGGAGATGCCCATCAATAGATATCAATGTGAGTGAGTAGGGATTGCCATGCAACGGATGCACTAGAGCTATAGGTGTATGAAAGCTCAACAAAAGAAACTAGTGGGTGTGCATCCAACTCGCTTGCTCACGTGGACCTAGGGCATTTTGAGGAAGCTCATCATTGGAATATACAAGCCAAGTTCTATAATGTAAAATTCCCACTAGTATATGAAAGTGATAACATAGGAGACTCTCTATCATGAAGACCATGGTGCTACTTTGAAGCACAAGTGTGGTAAAATGATAGTAGCATTGCCCCTTCTCTCTTTTTCTCTTATTTTTTTATTTGGGCTTCTTTGGCCTCTTTTATTTATTTATTTTCATCCGGAGTCTCATCCCGACTTATGGGGGAATCATAGTCTCCATCATCCTTTCCTCACTGGGACAATGCTCTAATAATGATGATCATCACACTTTTATTTACTTACAACTCAAGAATTACAACTCAATACTTAGAACAAGATATGACTCTATATGAATGCCTCCGACGGTGTCACGGGATGTGCAATGACTCATGAGTGACATGTATGAAAGAATTATGAATGGTGGCTTTGCCACAAATACGATGTCAACTACATGATCATGCTAAGCAATATGACAATGATGGAGAGTGTCATAATAAACGGAACAGTGGAAAGTTGCATGGCAATATATCTCGGAATGGCTATGGAAATGCCATAATAGGTAGATATGGTGTCTGTTTTGAGGAAGGTATATGGTGGTTGTATGATACCGGCGAAAGGTGCACGGTATTAGAGAGGCTAGCAATGGTGGAAGGATGAAAAGTGCGTATAATCCATGGAATCAACATTAGTCATAAAGAACTCATATACTTATTGCAAAAATCTACAAGTCATCAAAGCAAAGTACTATGCGCATGCTCCTAGGGGGATAGATTGGTAGGAAAAGACCATCGCTCGTCCCCGACCGCCACTCATAAGGAAGACAGTCAAAAAATAAATCATGCTCCGACTTCATCACATAACGGTTCACCATACGTGCATGCTACGGGAATCACAAACTTTAACACAAGTATTTCTCAAATTCACGACTACTCAACTAGCACAACTTTAATATCACCATCTTTATATCTCAAAACAATTATCAAGCATCAAACTTCTCATAGTATTCAACACACTCATAAGAAAGTTTTACTATTCTTGCATACCAAGCATATTATGATTATTTAAGAAAATTACCATGCTATTAAGACTCTCAAAATAATCTAAGTGAAGCATGAGAGATCAATAGTTTCTATAAAACAAATCCACCACCGTTCTCTAAAAATATAAGTGAAGTACTAGAGCAAAATTACATAACTCAAAAGATATAAGCGAAGCACATAGAGTATTCTAACAAATTCCAAATCATGTATGTCTCTCTCAAAAGATGTGTACAGCAAGGATTATTGTGTTAAACTAAAAATCAAAGACTCAAATCATACAAGACGCTCCAAGAAAAACACATGTCATGTGGTGAATAAAAATATAGCTCCAAGTAAAGTTACCGATAGAAGTAGACGAAAGAGGGGATGCCTTCCGGGGCATCCCCAAGCTTTGGATTTTAGGTGTCCTTAGATTACCTTGGGGGTGGCATGGGAATACCCAAGCTTAGGCTCTTGCCACTCCTTGTTCTATAGTCCATCAAATATTTACCCAAAAACTTGAAAACTTCACAACACAAAACTCAAAGTAGAAAATCTCGTGAGCTCCGTTAGCGAAAGAAAACAAAAGACCACTTCAAGGTACTGTAATGAACTCATTATTTATTTATATTGGTGTTAATCCTACTGTATTCCAACTTCTCTACGGTTTATAAACTATTTTACTAGCTATAGATTCATCAAAATAAGCAAACAACACACGAAAAACAGAATCTGTCAAAAACATAACAGTCTGTATTAATCTGTAGCTAGCGCAAGATATGGAACCCCAAAAATTATAAAATAAATTTATGGACGTGCGTAATTTATCTATTAATCATATTCAAAAATAATTAACTAAATATCACTTTCCAAATGAAAATGGCAGCAGTTCTCGTGAGCGCTAAAGTTTCTGTTTTTTACAGCAAGATAGCAAGACTTTCCCCAAGTCTTCCCAACGGTTCTACTTGGCACAAACACTAATTAAACACAAAAAACACAACCAAAACAGAGGCTAGATAATTTTTTTATTAATAAACAGGAGCAAAAAGCAAGGAATAAAAATAAAATTGGGTTGCCTCCCAACAAGCGCTATTGTTTAACGCCCCTGGCTAGGCATAAAAAGCAAGGATAGATCTAGGTATTGCCATCTTTGGTGGGCAATTCTTCAATGAGACATCTATTATCCTTAGAAATTTCTTTATTTTTAGTTATTATCAAACTTTTAGGCACAAGATCGAAAAATTCATTTGTAACAAATGGTTCCTTAATGATTGCAACAAGATTGGGATGAATACTTATAGATTTGAGATCCGCAGTTTCCTTACTAGAGGATTCACCCTTATTTTTAGGAACATACATAAGCTTAGCAATTTTAGTAGGAGGACTTGGAGTATTCTTTACGGAAGCAAAAGCAGTTCCCAAGTTGGTAATGATATCTTCAAGTTTATCGATCCTAGTGGAATCATGATGTATTTTCTCATTAACTATGGGTTCCTTCTCTTTAATATTTTTCAAAGTGACTCCTACTTTAGATATATATTGAGAGATTTGGTTGTGGAACTTTTTATCCAAATTTTCAATTAACTCTACTGTAGCAACCTTGTTTTCGATAATCTCGAGCCTTTGCATTACATGCTCCAAAGTTAATATAGTTCCATTAACCAAAAGAGGGGGTGAGCCAAACAAATCTATCATAGCATTATAAGAATCAAAAGTATGGCTACCTAAGAAATTCCCTCCGGTAATGATATCAAGGATACATCTATACCAAGGATTAGCACCTACATAAAAATTGCAGAGAAGAACGGAAGTAGATTGCTTTCCAGTAGATCTATTTTGAGCGTTGCAAATTCTATACCATGCATCTTTCAGATTTTCTCCCTCCCTTTGTTTAAAATTTAGGACTTCATTCTCGGGAGACAATGGAGAGGATAAATGTCTAGCCATAGCGACAAGCGAGCAAACAAGAAATAGGCAAAAAGAGGCAAATAGAGAAAGAGAGGGAGGATAGAGAGAGAGAGAGAGGGCGAATAAAATGGCAAGGGTGAAGTGGGGGAGAGGAAAACGAGAGGCAAATGGCAAATAATGTAATGCGTGAGATAAGGGTATGTGATGGGTACTTGGTATGTTGACTTTTGCGTAGACTTCCTGCAACGGCGCTAGAAATCTTCTTGCTACCTCTTGAGCAGTGCGTTGGATTTCCTTGAAGAGGAAAGGATGATGCAGCAAAGTAGCCTAAGTATTTCCCTCAGTTTTTGAGAACCAAGGTATCAATCCAGTAGGAGGCTACGCGCGAGTCCCTCGTACCTGCACAAAACAAATAACTCCTCGCAACCAAGGCGAAAAGGGGGTGTCAATCCCTTCACGGTCACTCATGAGAGTGAGATCTGATAGATATGATAAGATAATATTTTTGGTTATTTTTGTGATAAAGATGCAAAGTAAAATAAAAGCAAAGTAAATAAATAGGTATAGGAAGATTAATATGATGAAGATAGACCCGGGGGCCATAGGTTTCACTAGTGGCTCCTCTCAAGAGCATAAGTATTTTATGGTGGGTGAACGAATTACTGTTGAGCAATCGACAGAATTGAGCATAGTTATGAGAGTATCTAGGTATGATCATGTATATAGGCATCATGTCCGAGACAAGTACACCGACTCCTGCCTGCATTTACTACTATTACTCCACTCATCGACCGCTATCCAGCATGCATCTAGAGTATTAAGTTCATGGAAACAGAGTAATGCCTTAAGCAAGATGACATGATGTAGATGGACAAATTCATGCAATATGATAAAAAAACCATCTTGTTATCCTCGATGGCAACAATACAATACGTGCCTTGCTGCCCCTACTGTCACTGGGAAAGGACACCGCAAGATTGAACCCAAAACTAAGCACTTCTCCCATTGCAAGAAAGATCAATCTAATAGGCCAAACCAAACTGATAATTCAAAGAGACTTGCAAAGATAACCAATCATACATAAAAGAATTCAAAGAAGATTCAAATATTGTTCATAGATAATCTTGATCATAAACCCACAATTCATCAGTCTCAACAAACACAACGCAAAAAGAAGATTACATCGAATAGATCTCCACAAGAGAGAGGGAGAACTTTGTATTGATATCCAAAAAGAGAGAAGAAGCCATCTAGGTAATAACTATGGACCCGAAGGTCTGAGGTAAACTACTCACACTTCATTGGAGAGGCTATGGTATTGATGTAGAAGCCCTTCGTGATGGATGCCCCCTCCGGCGGAGCTCTGGAACAGGCCCCAAGATGGGATCTCGTGGATACAGAAAGTTGCAGCAGTGGAATTTGGTTTTTGGCTCCGTATCTGATCGTTTGGGGGTACATAGGTATATATAGGAGGAAGGAGTACGTCGGTGGAGCAACAG
>NC_057794.1:567048067-567051892 GCF_018294505.1 Triticum aestivum
GTGGCCTCCCCCTTTGTTTCTTGACGTAGGGTCGATCATGTTTGTTGAGAAAATCACGTTCCCGAAGGTTTCATTCCATTTGGACTCCGTTTGATATTCCTTTTCTTCGAAACCCTAAAATAGGCAAAAAACAGCAATTCTGGGCTGGGCCTCCGATTAATAGGTTAGTCCCAAAAATAATATAAAAGTGGATAATAAAGCCCAAGAATGTCCAAAACAGTAGATAATATAGCATGGAGCAATCAAAAATTATAGATACGTTTGAGACGTATCACATGCGCATAGTACTTTTTCTGATGACTAATAGATTTTTCAATAAGTATATGAGTTCTTTATGACTAATGTTGAGTCCATGGATTATACGCACTCTCACCCTTCCATCATTGCTAGCCTCTTCGGTAACTTGCATTGCCCTTTCTCACCTCGAGAGTTGGTGCAAACTTTGCCGGTGCATCCAAACCCCGTGATATGATACACTCTATCACACAAAAGCCTCATTATATCTTCCTCAAAACAGCCACCATACCTACCTATCATGGCATTTCCATAACCATTCCGAGATATATTGCCATGCAACTTGCATCATCATCATATACATGACTTGAGCATTTATTGTCATATTGCTTTGGATGATCGTAATATAGCTAGCATGATGTTTTCATGACTTGTCCGTTTTTTGATGTCATTGCTACCCTAGATCATTGCACATCCCGGTACACCACCGCAGGCATTCATATAGAGTCATATTTTGTTCTAGTATCGAGTTGTAATATTGAGTTGTAGGTAAATAAAAGTGTGATGATCATCATTATTAGAGCATTGTCCCATGTGAGGAAATGATGATGGAAGCTATGATTCCCTCACAAGTTGGGATGAGTCTCCGGACTTTACAGAAAAATAAAAGAGGCTAAAGAAGCCCACAAAAAAATAAAAGAGGTCAAAGAAGCCCACCAAAAAAAGAGAAAAAAATGAGAGAAAAGAGAGAAGGGACAATGTTACTATCCTTTTACCACACTTGTGCTTCAGAATAGCACCATGTTCTTCATATAGAGAGTCTCTTGAGTTATCACATTCATATACTAGTGGGAATTTTCATTATAGAACTTGGCTTGTATATTCCGATGATGGGCTTCCTCAAATGCCTGAGGTCTTCATGAGCAAGCAAGTTGGATGCACACCCACTTAGTTTCCAGTTTGAGCATTCATACACTTATAGCTTTTAGTGCATCCATTGCATGGCAATCCCTACTCCTCACATTGACATCAATTGATGGGCATCTCCATAGCCCGTTGATTAGCCACGTCGATGTGAGACTTTCTCCCTTTTTGTCTTCTCCACACAACCTCCACCATCAAATTCTATTCCACCTATAGTGCTATATCCATGGCTCACGCTCATGTATTACGTGAAAGTTGAAAAGGTTTGAGAACATCAAAAGTATGAAACAATTGCTTGGCTTGTCATCGGAGTTTTGCATGATTTGAATATTTTGTGTGGTGAAGATGGAGCATAGCCAGACTATATGATTTTGTAGGGATTACTTTCTTTGACCATGTTATTTTGAAAATACATGATTGCTTTATTAGTATGCTTGAAGTATTATTATATTAATGTCAAATGATAGACTATTGCTTTGAATCACTCGTGTCTTAATATTCATGCCATGATTAGATTACATGATCAAGATTATGCTAGGTAGCATTCCACATCAAAAATTATCTTTTTTTATCATTTACCTACTCGAGGACGAGCATGAATTAAGCTTGGGGATGCTAATACGTCTCCATCATATCTATAATTTATGATTGTTCCATGCAGATATTCTACAACTTTCATGTACTTTTGGCAACTTTTTATACTATTTTTAGGACTATCATATTGATCCAGTGCCCAGTGCCAGTTCCTGTTTGTTGCATGTTTTTTGTTTCGCAGTAAATCCATATCAAACAGAGTCCAAACGGGATAAAAACTGACGGAGATTTTTTTGGAATATATGTGATTTTTGGGAAGAAAAATCAACGCGAGAAGATGCCCAAGGGGGCCACAAGGCAGGGGGCGCCCCCAGGGGGCAAGGCACGCTCTGGGCCCTCATGGCCACCCCGTAAGGCGGTTGATGCTCTTCTTTCACCGCAAGAAAGCTAATATCCAGATAGAGATCATGTTAAAATATCAGCCCAATCAGAGTTACGGATCTCTGGGGATTTCAGAAACGGTGAAAGGGCAGAATCAGGAAACACGGAAACAGAGAGAGACAGAGAGATAGATTCAATCTCGGAGGAGCTCTCGCCCCTCCCATGCCATGGAGGCCATGGACCAGAGGGGAAACCCTTCTCCCATCTAGGGAGAAGGTCAAGGAAGAAGAAGAAGGGGTCTCTCTCCCCCTCACTTTCGGTGGCGCCGGAACGCCGCCGGAGGCCATCATCATCACTGCAATCTACACCAACACCTTCGCCATCTTCACCAACATCTCCATCACCTTCCCCCTCTATCTACAACGGTCCACTCTCCCGCAACCCGCATGTACCCTCTAGTTGAACATGGTGCTTTATGCTCCATATTATTATCCAATGACGTGTTGCCATCCTATGATGTCTGAGTAGATTTTCGTTGTCCTATCGGTGGTTGATGAATTGCTATGATTGATTTAATTTGTTTGTGGTTATGTTGCTATCCTTTAGTGCCCATCATATGAGCATGTGCGTGGATCACACCATAGGGTTAGTTGTATGTTGATAGGACTATGTATTGGAGGGCAAGAGTGACAGAAACTTCAGCCTAGCATAGAAATTGATGCATACGGGATTGAAGGGGGACCAATATATCTTAATGCTATGGTTGGGTTTTACCTTAATGAACGTTAGTAGTTGCGGATGCTGGCTAATATTTCCAATCATAAGTGTGTAGAATTCTAAGTCAGGGATGACATGCTAGCAGTGGGCTTTCCCACATAAAACTTGCTATCGGTCTAGTAACGTAGTCAATTGCTTAGGGACAATTTCACAACTCCTACCACCACTTCTCCACACCCGCTATACTAACTTTATTGTTTCTTTAACTAAACAGCCCCTACTTTTTATTTACGCGCTCTTTATTATCTTGCAAACCTATCCAAAAACACCTACAAAGTATTTCTAGTTTCATACTTGTTCTAGGTATAGCGAAGGTTAAGCGTGCATAGACTTGTATCGGTGGTTGATAGAACTTGAGGGAATATTTTTTCTAACTTTAGCTCCTCGTTCGGTTTGACGCTCTTACTTATCGAAAGAGGCTACAATTGATCCCCTTTACTTGTGGGTTATCACTCAGTATTCGCAATAACCGGTTCTTAACAAATATATTTAGTAGGTTGATGAAATTTTAACCACTTCTCTTTGGAAGATCAACATGAGCAACAAAAGATTCACAAAATATGGCTACCACTACTGGAATCAGGTACTTTGCCATCTGCCAGCTCTTTGCCGTCAGCTAGCGGACGACAATGAAGCTTTTGCCATCAGCTACCAAAAAGAAGACGACAAAGAACTGGCTGATGGCAAAGACCTAATTTGCCATCAGCCAGTTCTTTGCCGTCGGCTAGCGGACGGCAAAGAGGGAAGGGCCCCATTGATGAGCTGCTTAAAAAAAACCTAACGCCCCCCCACTTTGCCGTCCGCTAGCAAACGACAAAGAGAAAATAAGCGGACGACAAAGGGGGGCGGACGGCAAAGAGGGAGGGGCCCCACTAACGTTAACGGCCGCGCCCCACCCCGCCCCCTCTCTCTCTTTCTCTTCTTCACATGCGCACCGCCGACCCCAGCACTCGCCGCTGCCCCGTCGCCCCACCA